>NC_133377.1:5310542-5382954 GCF_049309525.1 Garra rufa
CAAATCTCTAAAAAAACTTACGTGCACTTCTGAATATAGATATCCATTTTAAATTTAATTTCTGTGATTTCGGAATTCCAATTCCAGGACAGGTCTTTTTAAATGTCCTCAAATTCGAATTGAATCAATTTAATTGACCTTGTGCATTCCTATCCGAAAAATGTCTGAGCTTTCTGTAGTGTGCAAGCACCTTTACTCAGAATTACTGTTAATGACACTAGAGGGTATACCCTGCTGAAAAACTGAAAAGCCGTTTACCAAAGGACACATTCAATTTGATTAATCACATAATTCAGGAAAAATCTATTATGGTTTCCACAAAAATATATATTTGTTTACTTTATTTTTGGTCAAATAAATGTAGCCCTGGTGAGTAGAATAGACTGAAAAAAACATACAGTTGAGTTTACATACACCTTTCAGAATCTTCCTTTGAAGCATCAGTGAGCATTTGAACCTTCTGTAATAGTTCATAGGGTCATTTTTATCAGAGAATGTATTTTTAATATGAGACATTTGTGGCTTATTTTTTTATTACAAACAAATAAAATAAAAAAAACAAGTTAAAAAAGTACGAAAAGAAATTAAAAGCTCATTAAGAAGTCATTAATTGCAGTGCAGCATATGTTTTAGTTGAATGCTAGTGTGCTGATGTCAGATGTCTTTACTAGCTTAAAGAAGCAAAAAAATCCTTGGTCAACTATTTTCAGTGCTTCATCAGTTCTAAGATTGTCTTTTCAGCAGGGTATTTGTCCAAATATCAATTTTTAGTAATAAAATGTTGATTTCTATAGCATTCCACTGATTTCATATATCTTTTTTTCTTCTTCAGGGTGTGCTGTATGATCTGGACAAGGTAGGGTCCCCTAACACACTAATGCTTCTTAACCTGTTTAGGTAACCTGTGTTAACCTTTCTAAGAAGTTTGAAATCAGAAACATGCAGCGGGAAATATAAGCAGCTTTGCATAAATAATGTGCTGCATTCCTGCAGCAGTGATCCGTTATTACACCGTACTAATCGCTGCAGGTGTTTAAAATTATGCACTCTGAACTTAAATTTATCCCTGTGTTCTTTTTCAGTAATTTACTTAGATTTTTGATGTTTTCTTTTCTTGCTTCCTAGCAAATCAAGTCCATAGAGCGATACATGCGACGACTGGAGTTCCACATGAGCAAGGTGAAGTTCACATCATTTGTTTTTATATATATATTTCCAAAGTATGAAACAGACAGTGAAAGCACACACATACATATATATATGTATGTATGTATGTATTGTGGCCGGGCGGGGAACAGCACGACAAGACAAGACTTTTAGTTGAGCCCCGGAGGGTGAGTTTATTGAACAGACTTAAGTGAAACGGTGAAGTGGCAGGTGAATGTGCGTCGGTGCTCCGTGAGAGGTGAAGTCCTTGTCGTGCAGAATTCCCCAGGAAGGTGCAAGCAAACGGGTAGGTGCTTGAAGGTGAGTTCGCGGTGGTGGCGGTGTCCAGAAGTGACGGTGGCCAATCGTTCACGGCGAATCTGTAGGGGGAAATGAGAGCAGAGAGCAGGTAAGCTTCAACCTCATCGGAGATAGTTTCTCAGTGATCTGTGGTGAGCAACCGGCTTTTGTAGGGGCGGCGTCCGTGAACGATTGGTCCGTGGTGATGAGGTCCAGGTGTTTGGCGTGAGTTGCCAGGGCGACGCTGATTGTGCCTCGGGACTCCCGCCACAGTATGTATGTATGTATGTATATATATATATATATATATATATATATGTGTGTGTGTGTGTGTGTGTGTGTGTGCTTTCACTGTCTGTTTTATAGTTTGGAAAAAGTACATGCAGTAGGCTACAAGAAGTGAAAATACAGTTATATTTTGTATATGTCCTGACTCATTTTGAGTCTCCTGGTTTGGCATTCTCCAGTGTCTGGGGTCCTGCTGTGTCCCCTTCTTTTTGCAGTGTGTTTTAGTGACATTACAGGTGGGTGTCTGCTGTAAACTACAGTGCTGATTGGCAACTCAGCAGCACGTCTAGTCCCGAAGTAGCCATGGCAACCTGACGACACGAGCTTTGAGGCTGTTGAAGAGCAATTCATAGCTCAAATTAGCCCTACGCACTTGAAATTAGCCCCGCATTCAGCTAGCTCACTGGAACACTCTGAACTGTGTGGCAGTATACAGATCTAAAAAAAAAAACAATTCAATCATTATTTTTTATTGTTTGCACCCTTATAAAGAACATTTCACATGTGACTTGCACAAGTGTTTTGTTTTCCCCTGTGTTTTATGCTGTTCATGGTTGCCACTGGATCTAGGTCAAAGCAATTCCCTCAAGTGACAAACAAACCTCTGATGGCTCAGTCCAGGGTGTTAATGAGCGTGCGCATGTCCAAATAGGAGGGAAATGCATTTTCTTTATGATTTCAGTGAAATGAGAAGGGAAGGTTTGTGTTCAAAGCTAATCAGATATGTGCTGCCCTATTTAGATCGCATGGATCATCAGTCTTGACACCCACAGGAAAGAAAATCACAAGTGAGATCTTTTTAATATCTCAACTGTTTCTCCCAGGCAGAATAAATATAGAGCATATGAACAAGTCTCCTACTTTTCTCCTGAGGAAAAGACCCTAGTAATTTCATTTGTGTCTTCTCTTAAGCTTCAGAGAAGTTTCAACACAGTTTGTGAACGAATCATTATTTTAAACTGGTTCTTGTTATTGAACTGTTAAACCAGTTCAACAAATCAGACTGAATCTTTTGAAAAAATTCATGCATGAAACAAGGACTTTTCTTTAGTAACATATGGGACATACAATCTAGTTATTATAAAAAATGCATGGTATTATATTATATTATAATGTATTAATGATGCCATTACTGGTGATTTTTTATTTTTAACCAGTTTACTGAATAGAATCAGTCTTGCCTGCAATCATAATATCAATATGAATTTAAGTATAAACTTCCATTATTTTCATTATTTTTTTTTAACCAGGTTCTTCTTAAATCAAATTATCTTGTCCATCTTGCTATTCAGGTTAATTTAAAAAGAGTTACTTAGCCATAAAATGAAAGTTCTGTCACTAATTACTCACCCTCATGTAGTTCCAAACCAATAAGACCTTCGCTCATCTTCAGAAGACAAATTAAGATATTTTTGATGAAATCTGAGAGCTTTCTGACCTGCATAGACAGCAATCCAACTGACATGTTCAATGCCCAGAAAGGTAGTAAGTAGGGTTGCACGGTATACCAGTACCACGGTAGTATCGCGATACTGAAGCTCAAAAATCTAATGTTAAACCAGAAAAAAAAGTGCACTATTTAAGTGTCTATGTGGAGTTTGGAAGCTGAACAGTAGCGCACTTACTGCTTGACAATGGAGGCGCTGGTGCAGTCACTTGCTCTTAAAATACTCATACAGATAAAAGTAATACATCTTTCGAATCTGTTTTTTTTTTGTGTGTGTGCACTCACAATAACAACAAAATGTTGCGCTTTTGTAAAATAATTAAAGCAAACAGGGTGCACTTACTGCCGTCTCTGCCTCTGTTAACTTGATCACAAAATTTCAAAACTCTGTGTATACTTGCCTTACAGACTAGAATGTATCTATAAAAAGTGAAATGTATACTTTTAAATGAACCAATTTAAATACAAAACAAATATTGTCATATGTAATCCATATGAAACATGCATACAGGCATCACTACCGCAGAGACGACGAGAGTCAGCTTTGCCGACTTCATGTCTTAAGCCAAAAACAAAGAAAGCAATAGTTTATTAATAAATTATTAAAACGTTAATGCAGTCTCCTTACTGTTTTACTGTCCCTGACACGTTCATAATTATTACATCTGTCAGTGCGCTGTGGGAAGCATTTTTGTGTGCGCTTGAGCTCTTATTAGGCTTTGTAGGCAATTAAAGGCACATTATTATGATTTATATGTTTTATTAATAAACGTGCCACTAATAGTCGAATAATGCTTAAAATGAATGACTACTAGTCGACCAGAAAAATCTTTAGTCGAGGGCAGCCCTATTAAGAACATCATTAAAATAGTCCATGTGACATCAGTGGTTCAACTGTAATGTTATGAAGCTATGAGAATACTTTTTGTGCATAAAGAAAACAAAAATAATGACTTTATTCAACAATTTTGTGCCGGGGGAGGAGGATTTGTTGCAGAAGCTTGGTTTTGATGCCTTTTGAGACGATGCATTAAGAGGGATGAATTAGATGCCCAACTTCTCATAGTGGGTTTAAACGTGTTGACAGTTTCCAATTACTGTTAGTCTGTTAGCATGCTAGAGCACAGCATCTTCTCTAAGAAGTTAATTCCTAAAAGGCTGAGTCCTTTATTCCTCCCTTTTTAAGCTGTGACTATTTTAGTTCCATAGACTCTGTTGAAAGATATCAGCACATAATATCCAGCACATTGATCTGTGAGAGCTGAGTAAAGAGGCCAGTGATGGCTGTAGGAAAACTAATGTCTATAATTATATCATTATTTTATATGTCTCTCACAGAAAGGACATTGATAACAGCCTCAGACTCACAGCAGGGGATTGTGCTTTTAAAAATCAACTTCATAACAACCCTAGTTGTTCCGCTTTCCCATAGGAAGTTAGGCAACACCAACAGGAAGTTTCAAAAGGCCTCAGCTTGGAGTTTATGATCTGGCTTTGGGCCCCAAAGATGTTTGATGTGGGTGAATTATTGTAGATTTAATCTCTGTCTGGCATCCCCCCTGGGTAGGGGTCTAAATCCTCTGATCACAGCTGATACATGCCTCTGACTTAAGAGGATTTTTCCACTTCGTCCATTTAAAACGACCTCATTGTACAGTGATACATATTAATGTGGCATGTATGTGTGCACCCTTGGTTTCGGTCCTTCTGTTGTTTTTGTGGTATGTGTGGACCAGCTGTGTATTCTTGGCTTGTTATTTGACTCAGTAGGCCTAATCCGAAGCTGTACACTTGCGATGGACAGAGGGCTGACAAACAGCTGCTCAAACGCATGCATGGCTGGGCTGGGTTGAGTCGCGCCTTGGACCTCTGCTGTCAACCAAAACAAAGTCGTGCCCAAGTAGATCAAAAGAGTTCCCAGTGGGAATGACTGTTTGCAGAAATGCATATCTGGGTGTATGTCACTCAGTTTGCCCCAGATGCATCATCTTCTACACCAACACACTCCTACACAGCAGACCACTAATAACCTCACACAATTTATTTTATTTTATATGTGACCCTGGACCGCAAAACCAATTCTAAGTAGCACAGGTATATTGGTAGCTCTAGCCCAAAATACATAGTTTGAGTCAAAATCATTGATTTTTCTTTTATGCCAAAAATCATTAGGATATTAAGTAAAGACCATGTTCCATGAAGATATTTTGTAAATTTTCAACCGTAAATATACTAAACCTAATTTTTGATTAGTGATATGCATTGCCAAGAACTTTATTTGGACCATTTTCAAGGTGATTTTCTCAATATTTAGATTTTTTTGCACCTTCAGGTTCTAGATTTTCAAATAGTTGTATCTTGGCCAAATATTGTCCTAACAAACCATACATCAATGGAAAGCTGATATAATCTGAAGTGTGAACGGAATGTAATGTTTTGAAATTCTTAATTGTGTGTTAATTCCAATTAAAAGAAAATTATAGTTTAAATTTATATGAAATGCAATAAGCTGAACTTCACAGTGCTTTTTTGACCCACTTAATTACGGGTCGACCAACATGTGTTTTTAGGGCAGATTCCAATACCGATTATTACAGATAAAGTAGAACGATAACCGATATTTTGAACCGATATATATATATATATATGTCTGGTTTAAAAATGACAATGTCAAAATTAAGAATAACAAGGTCTGTGACAAAAATTTTCTTTAAATGTTTTAAAATTGTTTTATCGCCAAATCAGTTTTGATACCGATAACCATAAAATGCCTAATATGGGCACCGATATTTGCCCAGACTGATAATCAGTCGACCCCTACACCTAAATTAGGACTTAACGGCATCTATATCTATCTATCTATATATCTATATATCTATATATCTATATATCTATATATATATATATATATATATATATATATATATATATATATATATGCTCACAGGTTCAAAAAATACATTTGAACTTTTTAATTAGTAATTTCTGTAACTTGGAATTTGGTTGGGTAACTTGGAAAATGGTTTAAATCTGCCTTTTTTTGTTGTGGAAACTCATATTATAATCTTATATCTATATAATGAAATCCATTAATTTTTAAGTGAGGCGCAAGTATCGAAATACTTTTTGAGGCCACTGGATCTTGAGGATTGTTTAGTCGTGTGCTCAGAGAAAGTTGTCATACTGTGGCAGCCACCGCAGGGCTTGTCTGTTTGTGTCGCCACGGGCACTGCCTGTGAGAACAAATGCTGTGGGCACAGCAAATGAGATAGAAAGCGGTCACTGAGCGGACATGAATATTTAACTGAGACAATATCAGTCTGGCTGAGGATCAGACAATTGTAATGCTCAGTGCATCTTTCCTGCTCTGTCCGTATCAAGCAAACACAAAGCTCCGCCAAACCCTCTGCTGACATCCTCTGCTAACCTAAGCGACACACCATGCTGTTAGTCACGAGTCACTCTTGTTTAGACTCATTCTATGGATACCTTTGGTAAATTTGAGAGCTTTGGAGAATTGGTCAGATGACATTTGTGTGAGTGTCCTGTGGATAACACATGAGCTCTCAAATCTCATTTGCAATTGAATGCTTACTGGTTTGACCGATACGTGTTTTTCAGGGCTGATTATTACAGATCAAGTAGACCGATAACCAATATTTTGAACCAATATATATCTGGTGTAAAAATGAAGATGAACATCAAACTTAAAAATAACAAGGGCTCTGACAAAAAAAAATCTTTAAATGCTTTTAAGTTATTTTATCAACAATTCGTTTTCGAAAGTGACATTACCGATAACCATAAAACTGCTTAATATCGGCGCTGATAATCAGTTGACCCCTAATACTTGCACATCTTCAAATGTCACTCACTATGACAGTAATCATTGGTTCTGGCTTACATGTTGTCACATGATCAGTTGTGTTGCGGCATGATTAAATATGCGGAGGTGCCAGTGAGATTTGATGAAGAAAATGTTTTTAGTGAATAATGACTTATAGGAATAGTTAAAGTTCTTTTGTCATTTACTCACCCTCAAGTTGTTTATCTTTGGAATACAAAAGATTTTTTAATGAAAAAAAGGTTAAAACTTTCATGCTTCAATAAGTTATATTAAACATCCATAGAGCTCATCAAACGGAAGTAAACAGAAGCTCAACTATATTTACCAAACGTTTTAGAACATATTGGTTCTTGTGCATCAAGCAAGCTTTTTTGATCTTTAATTTATAGGGCCCTATTATTTGAGCGAAAAAGAAAAAGGTCTTCACAGCAACCTGTCAAAATAAAAGTTTGGTTTAACTTGAAGAAATTGTGACGGAAATATATTACTACTGTAATGATAGCACTGCTACTAATTATAAAATTACTATTAAAACATTATTAAAAATGTAAAAAATAATGTTTTTTTTTTTATAAATGAATTATTTAGAGATGCTTTTGATTGTTAAACCTGAATGAAACCATTAAAATGGAATCCAGAAAATTGATGGAAAACTCAGAATTTGGTAAAAAAAATACAATTAAATTTGAGAAGAAAAAAGAAACGTAAGTTGTAATTTTTGTTAAACTTTTTATAAATGTCTGTTAAATTGTGTAAGTTTTGTGACTACAATTAAGTAGACATGCTTTTTGATAAATAACTTTTTAAACCGTTAAAACGTCTAGAAAGAGTAAAGCGGGGGGGGGGGGGGTGGAATCAAGAAAAATTAAATTGGAAAAAACAGAATTTGTCTAACTGTTTGTCTAATATATGTCGTTTATCATGAACAACTGATGCTTTTGTAGTATATAAAAATTTAAAAAATAATATATGTTTATGCATATGTGAATAAAAATCTAAAAAAAATTCTCATACAAATCTATTGTATGGCATCAGAAGGCATTAAATCTATTGAACTACCTGGGTGCTAAAAATGCAAATCGTAAAATGAGTATTTAATGGTACCTTTATGGTGCTTTATGTTCTTGTTGGAGTCCCTGGCTACGGAGTGTTTTTTATTTTATGGAAAATTCATTTAAATTAGACACTGGGCTGATAGCTAGAGTTCAGAAAAGCTGTGTTTTTCCAAAGGCTTATTTATTGTCAAAACGCAGCTCATAAAAATTCACCCATCAGACCCCACCCAACAGCCAGAATGGTCCGGGCTGGGGGCGGTTATGGTGATTCATTTCCCATGCTGCTTAGCTGCTATGGCAGATGAGAGAAGTCAGACAAGGGGTTTTATGGAGCCAAATTAACAGGCATCTGTGTGCCACAGCAGGGCCGCGATTGGTGACGGTACGCATCACCATGTGTATATGTGTGTGGTACATGGTTCTCCAGACTTGGGTGGGTCTTTCCTCCCAGTGTAATTAAACCCACAGGACCACCGTCCAGACACTCTATGCCCACATGCACACAGCTAACTGTTTGTCTAATGTATGTCGTTTATCATGAACAACCCCCACACATCATAGCACACACATGCACATCCATCATAGGCACAGTTAATATACCCCATCCACACACACTAATTGGGTTAGATTGTCCTGTTTCTCACCCCATCCCCTTAATGAGAGACTTCAAAAAGCCCCGCATCAATATTTCACGTCCCTCGCTGCATGTGTTTGAATATTTCCTTTTGATTTAGTATCTTGACATGTTTTGTTTTCCACTATAAGAGGAAAATCTGTACATTATGGAGGAAATCTTCATACAGACTTCCTTACAGAGCGCAGCTCAGTAGGGCACATCCTTCACATCACAGCAGGGTTTCCTAAAAGATTTTGTATTTCCAGTGGGGGGCAACTCTCCTCAAACCCAAAAACGCTTCTTAGATTTTGGTAAACATTAACAATTAAGTTTCTTCCAACATAAAAAAAAAATGTTTTTGATTAAAATGCCATTATAACAAAACTTTGAAACTCTGAAACTTTGTAAACTGATTTAAAGAGGACATCAGATGCCCATTTTCTACAAGTTGGTATGATTCATGAGAGTCTTTGTGAGATGTCTGAAACATACTTTGGTTAAAATTCCTCAATGGTCATGTAAAACACCTTTTTACCTTGTCAAAAACAGCTTTGTTCACAGTGACCCGTTTCGGTGCATCTTTAAATGCTAATAAGCTCTGCTTACCCTGTCCCCTCTTTTTTTGTGTATTTGGTAGCACGTCACCATAACAAACAAAACTAATTCACCACGTCTTCAATGGCTCTGATGTCCGGAGAAAATAAAGACTCTAATGTTGACTTTTACATCCAAATACAAAACACCTGCATTGCTTACAAGACATTGTTGTTTCTACAGCTGCTCAAGCACGGAAAAATGTCAGAAATGTGCTAATACGGGACAGCATGATGTCATACTGCTCAGAAAATCTAAATGGTTTGATAATTGAGACTGTTTAGGATTTTTGTGGATTAAAATAAAGTGTGAATGGATTTTTATCATTGTAGAGTGGTTACATTCACACACTGCAAAGACATTTATATGCAAACACCATGTAAAACTTAATTTTTTTGCCAGATGAGCATTTTGTTTGCAAATTGGGTAGCACAAATAGCACAATGCAATTTTTTTCATTTCAGTCATTAAATATTGCATTAACACAGTAACATACTAGCATATGTGTAAATATATTGTAGGCAGTTTGCTTGTTAACACTCATGAAACAAGTGTGGTAATGAGCATTCTCATTTCATTATGACAAAAACACATTCTGTAGTCCGTATTTACTGAAAATGAATCAAAATGCACTGGAAGTCAATGCAAATAAGCGGTAATGAAATAATAAAAAAATGTTCCTGCATTTTATGGGCTTCACATTAACCACATTAATATTTCTGTAAACGGCAGCTGCCATCCAAAGAACACAACTGATTTTTATTTTTTTATTCACTGCTGTTCATTTTTTATTGAATAAAGTAATACTCTTATTCAACGGGATGCATTAGATTGATTAAAAGTGACAGTAAAAATTTTATAATGTTATTAAAGATTTATGTTTCAAATAAAACTTGTTTTTGAAGTTCATATTCAAAAGAATCCTGAAAAATGTATTGCAGTTTCCACAAAAATATTTAACAGCTCAATATTAAGCTGTTTTCAACATTGATAATAATAAGAAGTGTTTTTGAGCAGCAAATCAGCATATTAAAATGATTTCTAAAGGATCATGTGACACTGAAGACTAAATTAATGATGCTGAACATTCAGCTTTGACATTAAAGGAATAAATTACATTTAAATATATATATATATATATATATATATATATATTAAAAAAGGGAATTTTTTAATGAGTATATTTCACAGTATTATTGTTTGAAAGAATTTAACCCATAGTCTGATTTGTTTTATAAAAAAAAATGCCATTAAAGAGGGTCTCACTGACTTCATTAGGAACAACCAGTTCATGTATGTATGGGTCAAAATTATTGATTTTTCTTTTATGTCAAAATCATTAGGATATTAAGTAAAGATCTTGGTCCATGAAGATATTTTGTAAATTTCCTACCATAAATATATCAAAACTTAATTTCTGATAGGTAACATGCATTGCTAAAAACTTCAGTTGGACAACTTTAAAAGCGATTTTCTTAATATTTTGATTTTTATTGCACCCTCAGATTCCAGATTCTAACAAACCATCCATAAGTGGAAAGCTTATTTATTCAGCTTAATGTGTAAATCTCAATTTCAAAAAAATGTACCCCCATGACTGGTTTTGTGGTCCAGGGTCACATATATGTATAATTTTGCTGTGGCACTGCAGATTGTGGAAACACTGCATCACAGGAAGTCACTGCTGGATCTCTCGTTTAGCTGAAGTGTCCATCCCTCTTCCTGCCTGCTCTATTTTCTCTCCCCCATCATTCTCTATTCTCGCTGGCCCTTTCGGCTCACTTGTTTCTGTCACTTGCGGTCCATCTCTGCATCCTTATTTGCCCCTCTTGCTATCTCTCCATCCCCCTCAATCACTCCTCTCTTCAGCACTGGTATAAGATTAGCATAGCTAATTTGAGCCGGCCAGTGTTCACTGAGTTGTGAATGTGCTAAATGTGCATTTCCATGATAAAGGCCGTGGCTCCGAGCTGCTCGTCTGTCACAGAAGTATGGCATTACTATTGTCCCGAGGGCTGTTGAGCCGCATCATTTCGTGTTTGCTTTTGAAGTGTTCAAATTAATTTTTTCAGCACTCGGTACAGTACACCGCTCTATTGTGCTGAGAGAACGTTACAGTAGATTGTAAAAGCCACGTTTCTTTGCTGAATGGGGACCCCCAGGGCTCTGTAATGATGTATGCAAGTACTTTAGACATCAAAGCAAGCGTTTATGCAATCTTTAGTGAGCGTGTGCAATGCGGCTTTTGTGTAATATAAGTCTGTGTGTGTGTTTTTACAGATCGACGAGCTGTACGAGGGCTTTTGTATTCAGAGACGGTTGCGTGATGGCGCCAGTAAGATGAAACAGGCCTTCACTGCTTCACCCTCCACTAAAGGCACACGTGAGAGTCTGGCGGAGGTCAACCGCAGATACAAAGAGTATACAGAGGTACATTATTAATGTTTGTTTGTCTGAGTCGTTGGCCAATTTTTTCTTTCAAAGAAAGGTTTTGAACAACTCACTTTCACTGTTTGAGTTTCCGTTCGCGGCCGTCTTGCCAGTCAAGAGGTGTCGATCTCCGAATGAGAGGATGGATAGCTCCTAAAGCATATTTCCATATAAATGCACGGCTAATTTGTTGTTTTGTCGCAAGTGAAAAACAATATTAAACTTCTAGTTGTAAAAAGAGCCTCATATAAGCCTAATATTTCGTCCTATGGAGTCCATTCATTCGCATTCGGAGATCAACACTTCTTGACTGGCAAGACGGCTGCGAGCGGAAACCCAAACAGTGAAAGTGAGTTGTTCAAAATCTTTCTTTTTAGTAAACTGTGTGTACACAAAGAATGTTCTCAGTGCTTGAGCTCATGTGTAGAGACCCAGGTGATACTTCGAGCAAAGTTTGATGGTGTGTCGAGCCTTCTTAGTGTTGTAAAAATATCGATTTTGATGCGCTCAAATTTATGCCCCTAGTACTCCCATTCACCGGCCACTGACCACAAAATTAAATCACGGTCAATCTCAAAAACGGCTTGTTTGTCGTAATTGTGCTTTTAGATATAAGTTTGTCTCGTTTACAGTAAAAAAAAAAAAAAGCCCAGGTTGCATTTTGGCAAGTTATCCTTTAATGCATTGTTTATCCTTCTATAGCATTAGTAAGCAATATGCAATAACATGCATTTTGTATGATCCCTATTTTGGTAAAATAATTAACATTTTGCAGATTCTGAAAGGGGGATGTAAACCTTTGACCTGAACTACATACTTTTTAAACTATTTAAAGGGAAAGTTGACCAAAAAATGTAAATTCTGTCATTAATTGCTCACCCTCATGTCATTCCAAACCTGTAAAACAATTGATATTTAAGATATTTTTGATGAAGTCCGAGAGCTTTTTGACACTCCTGACCCAGAAGCGTAGTAAGGACATCGTTAAAAAAGTCCATGTGACATCGGTGGTTCAACCATAATTTTATGAAGCTACAAGAACACTTTTTATGCATCGTGGTGCTCTCCTGAACAAGCAACAGAGCCTTACACGGAAGAAAAAAAAATTGTTGAATAAAATCGTTATGTTTGTTTTCTTTGCGCACAAAACATTTCACTTCATAACATTAATGTTGAACCACTGATGTCACATGGACTATTTTAACAATGTCCTAACTACCTTTCTGGGCCTAGAACGTTTCAGTTGCATTGCTGTTTATGCAGGGTCAAAAAGCTTGTGGATTTTATCAAAAATATCTTAATTTCTTAATGACAGAATTAAAGTTCAATCAAATTGTCAATTCACCTATCATTCATATTACCATGTGTTCATGTCTCCTCAGAACATGAGCACTTTTGAGGCTGAGCTGGAGAACCTGTTGGGGGAGTTTCATATCAAAATGAAAGGTACAGGATTTTGGCACAAAAATGTGGAAGAATCTATCAAATATTTGTTGAATTTCAGTAACAAACTTTTCAACACCTTTGCTTCCCATCTCAGGATTGGCTGGTTTTGCCAGGCTTTGTCCCGGCGATCAGTATGAGGTGAGTTGTTTAGAAAACCTAAAATTCTTTCAGAACATATTTTTTTCTGTAATAAAGCCAGATGCGTCTGTCGTCTATCAAATTACTAAACGCTTGTAGTAATTGCCTGCTGCTCTGCCAAGTACATCCAGTCCATTCGTAATCACAGCTCGCCTAGCAACGTTTTCTCTTCTGATCCACAAGTACATACAACCACCAAACCCAATTAGGTTTTGTAAGGCTGTATAAAACTAAACCCTGAAAACTCCCATTGCTTTTACTGCTCTATTAACAATTCTGAGGACTTTTTCTTAATTCTGACATTTTTAGTTCTTTTTGCTTGCTTTCTTTTTCGGGCAGATTTTCATGAGATATGGCCGACAGCGGTGGAAACTGAAGGGGAAGATCGAAACGAACTCCAAGCAGAGTTGGGATGGAGAGGAAATGATCTTCATGCCCCTCATTACAGACCTCATTAACATCAAGGTGGGCTCCAGTCCACACAGTCGTCCATGAAAGAGTCTCAATGTAACGAGAAAATGGGCTGTAACCACCATAGACCTTCAAACAGACACATCCCATGCACCATTGATTTATTCATTCTAGTCTTTAATATTTGTTTACATCCTTGATGAATGCAACACAAACATATTCCTATGGATAAAGCTATGAACTTATCTTGGATAAATGTCATTTCTCAATCCATGACCTTTATTCTTCTAGGTGACCGAGTTAAAAGGGTTGGCCACTCACATTTTAGTGGGTAGTGTGATCTGTGAAACCAAGGACCTGTTCACCGCTATGCCTCAGGTTGTAGCTGTAGACGTCAACGACCTGGGAACCATTAAACTTAACCTGGAGGTCGCCTGGTTGTAAGTGAAGTTATCTTATAAAACAAGATAAGAAGTGTGGAGTTTCAGTTCATTTAGCCACAGTAAATAAAAGTGATGGTATACTGCCCTCTTTAGGACAGTTAGGAAAGTTATACTGAATTATTTACCGTTAACCCTGAGTTTTTAACAGTTAATGTGTTTTCTTTCTTTTAATACCTTTGTACAATATTAGATTGCTGTACATGAATCTATGTCTGTTTTGTTTTCACAGTCCGTTTGACGTGGAGGATCTAACCCTGTCCTCTGGAAACATCAGTAAAGCCACCGCCCTTCAGAGACGAGTATCAGTGTACAGCCAAGGCACACCCGAGACGCCCACTTTCCAGGACACGTCTTTCTTTGTAAGTGCACTTCTGAAAACTACTTCTCAGTTCTGTTTAAAGTCCTGCTACTATTAGTATGCCAAACCCGTAAGCTTGATTTGTAGCTGCATTACACTCTCACATCCTGCCCTTGAGAAAAAAGTACACTTTAGCATATATTAAATACACTTAGTTGAACTTAAGAGTGATTTTTTTTTACCTACTTTAATAGGACTTTATATGAAATTTTACACTTTGAAAATGAAATTGAAGTCATTGAAGTAAACTGTCAAATGTACTGACAAGCATGTATGGTAAACTAAAATATACTTTAATGTAATTTTTATGTAATCTTGTAAGTATTTAAATACATTTATAAATGCACATTTGTAATGAAAATAATTGCAATTTAGTACATTTAAAAAATACCAACTTTATATGTAAAATCAAAACACTAAAGTTAAAAATATTATCAAGTTCACATGTTTTAGGATATTAGTCAATACATCAAAATAAGTGTTTTTCTTTAAATCATGAGAGAAGATTACTAAAATGTAATGATTTAAGGTGTATACTAATAGTCAAAAGTTTTTGAACGGTAAGATTTTTAATGTTTTTTTTAAAGAAGTCTCTTCTGCTCACCAAGCCTGCATTTATTGATCCAAAGTGCAGCAAAATAGGACAATTTTGAAATATTGTTACTATTTAAAATAACTGTTTTCTTTTTAAATATATTTTAAAATGTAATTTATTCCTGTGATTTCAAAGCTGAATTTTTAGCATCATTATTCTAGTCACATGATCCTTCAGAAATCATTCTTTTTTTGCTGCTCAAAAAACATATTATTATAATTGTTATGTTGAAAACAGCTTCTACAGAGTAGAATTCTTCAGGTTTATTTGGTGAATAGAAAGTTCAGAAGAACAGCATTTATCTGAAATAGAAGTCTTTTGTAACATTATAAATGTCTTTATCATCACTTTTGATCAATTTAAAGCAACCTTGCTAAATATTTTTGATAATTTTTTATAAAAATACTGTATAATGTTACAAAAGCTTTTTATTTTCAGATACATGCTGATCTTTGGATCTTTCTGTTCATCAAAGAATCAAGAACAAATGCACTGTTAGATTATATATTATGTTAGATTAAATATTGTTAATAATAATAGGTAAAAATGTTTCTTGAAATCAGCATATTAGAATGATTTCTGAAGGATAATGTAACACTAAAGACTGGAGTAATGATGCAGAAAATGTAGCTATGATCACAGGAATAAATCACATTTTAAAATATTTTAAAATAGAAAACAGTTATTTTAAATAGCAAAAATATTTTAACATTTTACTGTTTTTGCTGTACTTTAAATCAAATAAATGCAGGCTTGGTGAGCAGAAGAGACCTCTTTAAAAAACATTAAAAATCTTACTGTTCAAAACCTTTTGACTGGTAGTATATTTTTAAAATAAACTTTTTACTTAAGTGTTCTTTTTAAAAGTGTGTTCCCTCTCAGTCTGTCTCTTCGACGTCTCGTTGAGACCGACGAATTGGGATATCGCCTGGATAGACCAATCTACTTCGTGTGTAAACTAAACGAACCAATGAACATTGGCATGCATGATTGCAGCCAGCAGCGGCTGATCACAGCGTGAGCATATAATGAGCAGCAGGTGCCATGCATAGACAGGTTTCGCTTCAGAGCCGGACCCGTCTTCTGACGAGTCATCGAAGCTATTTTTCAAAACAACGTCTCTTTTTCTTTTTTGTGTTGGTGGCACGGCGCTTCAGTGGCGGTGGTCTTCCGTGTCGAGTGGAAGCACACAGCTGGTTTGCACCACCCACCTTCTGTGTTGCTGCGGCCATCTCCCCTGTGCGCTTCAGCACTAAAAGAGCAAATTCCTGAAAGAGTGAATTTTAAAAGAGCTCCACGGGTGAACGTCTTTATAAAGACGAGGGATTTACATCATGCCTTTTTCCCCGTGCATTTCTGGATGCGGCCGTTTCCTGGCGCCGGGCGATGGCCATGACCGCTGCCTCACATGTCTGCCCCCATTGCGGGAGGATGACTATCACGGAGTTGCGGACCAGACTCCATTTCCTGCAAAGGGGCGGGGTTCCAGTCCCTCTACCCAGATCGAGCGTTCCTCCAGGAAAATGCCGGGGTGGGCGTAACTTCTGGAAGCAGGGGGCTGGCCGGTCTGACGGTGACGGCGAGGAATTCCATTGGCGCTTCCATCGGTGGGGGCTCCTCCTTCCACCGACGCTCCGTTGCCACTGGAGCTTTCAGGGGAGCGGGTTGGACCTCCTCTAGGGGTACCGCCCGTTACCTTTGGGGCTCCCCCCGATGGACAGATGTCGGTCGCGGCATCGGAGGGAGAGCCAGACCTTTCTGGGGAGGATGACGGCGCACTGTCGTCCGCTGGGCGGTCAGCGGTGCCTGATACTGACCCGGAGATGATGGCTATGCTTGCCCGGGCCGCCGAGAGGGTAGGGCTTGAATGGAATCCTCCATCACGTCCCGACCCCTCCCGGCTGGATGATTGGTATCTCGGGGTGGCCTGCGCTGGTTCTCAGCGTCCCACCCCAGTGCCTTTCTTCCCGGAAGTGCATGAAGAGCTCACCCGGACGTGGACGGCACCTTTCACTGCCCAAAACCATTTGAGTGGGACCTCCTCCCTCACCACCCTTGATGGCGGGCCAGCGCGGGGCTTTACGGGCGTCCCGCCGGTGGAGCGCACTGTCGCGATGCAGCTGTGTCCCGGCACTGCTTCCACTTGGCGGGGCAGCCCGTCGCTCCCTTCCCGGGCCTGTAGGCACTCGTCGGCTCTGATCGGCAGTGCCTACTCGGCCTGTGGTGCCGCTGGTTCCGCCTTACACGCCATGGCGTTACTACAGGTTCATCAGGCTTAGGCACTGAAGGACCTGTACAAGGGTGGTCATGACCCAGAAGTTCTCCGTGAACTTCGTATCGCCACGGACCTCGCGCTACGTGCGACGAAGGTGACTGCACGGTCTCTGGGTCGTGCCATGTCCACTATGGTGGTCCAGGAACGCCATCTCTGGCTGTGTCTGGCTGATATGAGGGACTGCGATAAGACCAGGTTCCTCAACGCTCTGGTGTCCCAGACCGGCCTCTTCGGCGACGTGGTGGAAAACTTTGCCCAGCAGTTCTCCGCCGCCCCGGCGTGCAGCTGCTGCCTCCACCCGGTCACCGGCGGCACCTCAGTCTGCTCGTCGCCGAGGGCGGCCCCCTGCCTCCGCCCCCGCTCCACAGCAGCCACCGCACCAAATACTTGACAAAAGAGCAAATTTCTCTATCCCTGGGTCCCCAGAGGGGATGGCGGGGAGCGCGCGGGTCATCCCTGCGCCTCACCCACCCTCCCCCCTCGCTAGCGAGTGACGATGGGCGGTTCGAGAGTGCTGCGAAATGGACTACTCACGCACCATCGGCTCATATGCAGGTAAGCGTCTCGCACACACAACACACAGACGCTCTGACCCCGCTTCAGACTGGCTACGAGACGCCCGGGCGGGGTCCCTGCGCCCCATATCGCTGCTCCCCCGCGGGTACGTCGGTGGTCCCCCTCGTGCCCCTTGTACACTACCTGGGAGCCTGGACAGAGCTTCCAAGCCCATCTTGCTGGCTCCGGGTCAACTGGGAAAAGAGCAAACTCACTCCTACGCAGAGGATCTCTTTTCTCGGTATGGAACTGGACTCGGTCACTCAGACAGCACGCCTCACGCAGGAACGTGCTCAGTCAGTGTTGAACTGCCTGAATACATTCAGGAGCAGGTCGGCGGTCCCACTGAAACAGTTTCAGAGGCTCCTGGGGCATATGGCAGCAGCAGCAGTGGTTACACCGCTAGGGCTGCTCCATATGAGACTGCTTCAACACTGGCTTCATGGCCAAGTCCCGAGGAGAGCGTGGCTACGCGGCTCTTACCAGGTTCAAGTAACACCGGCCAGCCGCCAAACCTTCATCCCGTGGTCAGACCTCTCATTCCTACGGGCAGGAGTACCCATGGAACAGGTCTCCAGGTATGCTGTGGTACACACGGATGCCTCCACCACCGGTTGGGGAGCCACGTACAACGGCCAGGCAGTTTCAGGGGTTTGGACGGGCCCCCAGCTAACTTGGCGCATCAGCTGCCTCGAGTTGCTTGCAGTACATCTTGCCCTGCTCCGACTCAAAGGGCACCTACGAGGCAAGCACGTGCTGGTCCGTACCAACAACATTTCGACCGTTGCGTACATCAACCGACAAGGTGTTCTAGGTGACCTCAGACCAGCTCTTTGTGTGTCATGGAGGCAGGCAGAAGGGGAATGCCGTCTCCAAGCAGAGGATGGCCCACTGGATGGTGGATGCCATTACCCTGGCCTATCAGGTTCAGGGTGTGCCCTGCCCCCTCAGGTTGAGAGCACACTCAACTAGAAGTGTTGCATCCTCCTGGGCGTTGGCTCGTGGCGCCTCGCTAAATGACATTTGTAGAGCTGCGGGCTGGGCGACCCCTAACACGTTCACTAGGTTCTATAGCCTTCGTGTAGAGCCAGTTTCCTCCTGTGTTCTCACCTTAAACAGGTAGAAACACAGAGAGGGCTCGGGTCGGCTTGCTATACTGCTCCAGAGTATCCCTAGAGTAACTCTGTCGAGTTCCTCCACTGAGCTTGACAGCCTGACGTAGCGGAGCATCCGGTGTCAGGCCCTCACTCGATGAATCCTTCAGAACCGGTAGAGGGTCAGGCTCCATATAGATACTTAACTGCATCTCTTATATATTCCATAATGTGCCCTAGAGGCTGTGTGTTTCCCCGGTAGACCTTCTATCATCTCACGAGGGTTCAACCACCTCCAATCTTCCATATATCCTGAATTGAGTTATATGTGTATTGCTCCGAACCTCCTACAGAAAGGACGTGAGCTCCACACATTCCCAGTGCTCCGGCCTCACTGAAGTAGGTGGTGCTATGTTATACGGTGACTGGTATTCCTTGATCCGAGCCCTGGCCGAAGCCAGAAAAGGGGCCCAGGAAGCTCACTCAAGACACTGGAAGGGGCAGCAGCCGTGGCGTTTTGTTAGGGATCCCAATTCGTCGGTCTCGACGAGACGTCGAAGAGACCGACTGAGAGGGAACGTCTCGGTTACGTATTGTAACCCTCGTTCTCTGAAGGATGGAACGGAGACGTCTCGTCCCGTCGCCTCGGCTCCTGTACCGCCGCTGTACGGCCGGGCCTTGCTCGGCTCCTGAGCGAAAACCTGTCTATGCATGGCACCTGCTGCTCATTATATGCTCACGCTGTGATCAGCCGCTGCTGGCTGCAATCATGCATGCCAATGTTCATTGGCTCGTTTAGTTTACACACGAAGTAGATTGGTCTATCCAGGCGATATCCCAATTCGTTGGTCTCGACGAGACGTCTCCGTTCCCTCCTTCAGGGAACGAGGGTTACAATACGTAACCGAGACATTAAACATAGTGTAAGTGTAAGTGGCCTTTATTTTTAATAATTTTATATAATCTGCAATTACAACTGTTTAATAGCATTTATAAGCAATTATAAGATTTGATGGGCACATTCAGTACAGTTAGGCACACATAATTTTCACAAGGATGTACATTCAGTATCATACAGGATATTGAGGTTTTGCAATCAGGTGTTACATCACGGTCACACTGTCACACCTCAGTACTAAGCTAAATATTAATGCTACTGAGTCTGCTGTAGATGTTCCCTGTTCAGTGTTTGTCATTTTGTGTGTATTATTGAATATGACAGCACTTGTATCTTGTGTGTGAATGTTCATGTTTAGTCTGTGCTGTTGTGTCTAATTAATTGTATCCCCCTGTGGTACTATGTGCATCATGGTTGTTGTGTATATGTGTGTGTGTTGATGGCAAAGAAGTGGCATCCACGACGGTGGGAGGGCCAACGTCTCTCGTTCTTGCACACGCTCAGAGACACACTCTTAGAGAAACTCAGACGCAGTCGCTCTTTTGGCGATCTGGCTGCACTGAGACCTCGATCCAGGTCCAGTCTGGAAGTCTACGTGAGTCACTGAGTGCCCTGCCCTTCTGAGTGAACATCTGCGTGTGGATCTTTTCTTTGCTTGCATTTTCTGCTTTAACTCTCATTTCTTCACACACATTATAAACAAAGGTTGTTCAACTGCTTTTCAGTTTTATGTTCAGTATGTACACTACCAGTCAAAAGTTTTTGAACCATAACATTTTTAACGTTTTTTAAAGAAGTCTCTTCTGCACACCAAGCCTGCATTTATTTCAAAAGTAGAGCAAAACCTTGAACTTGAAATATTTTTTACTGTTTTCTATTTGAATTTATTTTAAAATTTCATTTATTCCTGTAATTTCAAAGCTGAACTTTTAGCATCATTACTCCAGTCACATGATCCTTCAGAAATCATTATAATATTAAAAAATGATTTACTATTATTATTAGGTTAAAAAAAAGCATTTTTTGCTGTTTGCATTTTTTTTCAGGTTTCTTTGATGACTAGAAAGTTCAGAAGAACAGCATTTATCTGGAAATAGAAATCTTTTGTAACATTATAAATGTCTTTATTGTCACATTTGATCAATTTAATGTATCCTTGCTAAATAAAAGTATTAATTAAATTTTAAAAAATACTGACTCGCTTTTAAATGGTATAGTGTATTATGTTACAAAAGCTTTTTTATTTCAGATAAATTTGATCTTTGCATCTTTCTATTCATCAAATAATCCTAAAAAATGTATTCAACTGTTTTAAATATTGACAATAATAATAAATGTTTTTTGGACAGAAAACTAACATAGAATAATTTCTGAAGGATCATGTGACACTGAAGACTGGAGTAATGATGCTGAAAATGTAGCTTTGATCACTGAAATAAATTACATTTTAAAATATTTTTAAATAAAAATCAGTTATTTTAAATAGTAAAAATATTTCACAATATTACAGCTTGTGCTGTACAAATAAATGCAGGTTTGGTGAGCAGAAGAGATGTCCTTACAAAACATTTAAAATCTTACTTAAAGTCCAAAATCCTTTGATTCATAGTGTATCTGATGGTCAATGGTTTTTAATCAGGGTTCTCTGTTTAAAAAAAGTTTAAAAAAACATCATTTGAAATAGAAAACTTGTGTAACAATGTCCATACTGTCACATTTGCTCAATTGAATGCATCCTTTTAAACAATGTAATTGATAGGAAAAAAACAAACAATTGAAAGGCAGTCAATAAAGAAATGCAAACTTATTGTTAAAATATATAAATTTTATCTTAGAATTTTATGGGTTACTTTAGGTCGAAAGGTTTTGGCTGATAAAACATTTGTGAACCCCTGTGTTAAACCAATTTTGAACCATTCTACTGCTCTTAAGTGTGCTGAATTTTTAGACAGAAAATATTATATAGCGCACTATATAGATAATAGTGCTGATCAGAGAGCCATATTTACCACATTTTCTCTCTTTTTCCATCACATAGTCCACATTACAAGACGACGTGTTTGAAAACGGAGGCTGCGGTGTGGCTGAATGTAAGCGCCTGTCCTTCACCTTCTCTGACACGCCGACCTCAAGCCCCGTCCCCATCCAATCAAACCCAGAGATCACTGTCACGCCTCCTGAGACGGACACTACCTCTGAACCACCTCCAGCCTCTGAGGATCAGCTGGTTGAGGAAGAGTGTGTGGAGGAAGACTGCGGCAGTGTCAGTGTCAGCGTCAGCGATCCAGACCTGGAGTGGGACCCGGCTGATGCCCAGGGGCACGGCACAGGCTCCGCAGCTCTCTCGCTGTGCTCCGAAAGTCAGCTGTCTGCAGTGGGACCAGAGGATGTGGTGTTCCTGGAGTCCAATATGCCTGATGAAGCCATGGAGCTGAAGCCAGTCGAGCTGGATGGGGAAGAAGGCAGTCTGACCAGGCAGCTGGTGAGGAGGCTCACCTCTTCTGACATGCTGCCCGAGGCTGGGACTGTGAGCTGGTCTGGAGAGAGCAGTAGGACCTTCCAGGAGAGCAGCCTGGAGGAGGCCATTCAGTCCCTGCTCCTGCGGCTGGAGAGCTTGGGCCAGCGCTGCGGGGAGCTGCAGGACTTGGAACAGGAGGTTATGAGATTTGAAGACTTGCTTAAGGTGAATGAGTTCTCTGTGGTCTTGATATCATGTAACTTAGTTCATTTGATTTTCAAAGACCTTCTTCAGGTCTCTTTCTTGTCTTTGACTTGACTTTTCTGATCTCAGTTTTAAATGAAGATTGTTCTCTCTTCTCAGTGTCGGGTACCTGCTCATAGAAGCCGTTCGTCAAGCCTCAGTTTGACCGTGGAGAGCGCTCTGGAAAGTTTCGACTTTCTCAACACCTCTGACTTTGATGACGATGACACAGGAGATGATGCTGCTGCTCTCTCACGTGCCGTCTTCTTTGACATGGAGTCAGAGAGAATCGGGTGAGTTGGACATTAAACCCTTTGGTGATCAGGTTTCTCTGAGGAACTTGACTATATGGCCTCGGTAGTTGTGATTATGTAGCGCCATCTGGTGGTGACGGTTTGTCTCGCATGTTTAACAGGTCAGGTCAACATCCAGAAGCAAGAGGCCATCTGAGTGAAGCCCTCACAGAAGACACTGGTGTCGGGAACAGTGTGGCTGGCAGCCCGTTGCCTCTTACTACAGGAAACGAGAACCTAGATGTGGCCATCATTGTTCATCTACAATACTGCAATCATCTTGTTCAGGTGATTCTCTTTCTCAGAATGTGCAATAGTGTGATTTCTTTGTCTGTTACACCGAACATAGTCATTCAACTGCATATTCACAGCATCAACAGATTGAACGGTGTCATTGTGTTTTGTTGACATAAAATGCTGAAGTTTCTCTATGTATGGAATGCAGTTGTTGACCTCAGGAGGAAGCCAGTCACAGAACAAGACATACCTGCACAAACTAACAACTCAAACACTTCTGCTGGAGGAGCTCAGTGAGAAAAACTTTGACAGACCAGGCAGCTGCATTTTAATCTCTGATGGTAAGTATATCTTTAATATTTTGTTGTGAGGTGTTCTAGTTCACTAACCTTTTTGTGGAAGAATTTTGACTTCTCACATTTACTTAAAATCTTGTTTTTTAAAGATTTATGGCATAATATTTGTTTTAATTATGGCATTTATGTGTGATATTGTATAAACTAAGCCACCATTGAAAATATATTTTGTTAAACCAAGAAATACAAGTGACATAATGACTATAGTTATAATGTGAAATAAATTTTATGTCACTAAGAAATACAGTTGAAGTCAAAAGTTTACATACACCTTGTAGAATTTAAAAAATGTTAATTATTTTACCAAAATAAGAGGGATTATACAAAATGTATGTTATTATTTATTTAGTACTGTGCAGTACTAAATGTAAAAAAAATACGGTATTTAGGCAAAATAAGAAAAATGTACACATCTTCTTTCTGTTCAAAAGTTTTCACCCCTGGCTTTTAACAGATTGTTTTTCCTTCTGAAGCATCAGTGAGCGTTTGAACCTTCTGTAATAGTTGGATATGAAGTGTGACAAGATGGTTTTCAAAATCATACAGTCATTGTTGGA
Source organism: Garra rufa (assembly GCF_049309525.1). Classification (NCBI taxonomy): domain Eukaryota; kingdom Metazoa; phylum Chordata; class Actinopteri; order Cypriniformes; family Cyprinidae; genus Garra; species Garra rufa. Next base: position 5,334,623 of record NC_133377.1, read on the forward strand.
AAGGGTTCAAATACACAAAAGGCTAAAAACAAGAATTTGTGGGCCCTTAAGGATTTTCCTGATGAACAGCAGACGGTTTAACTGTTTAGGACTCATGAACAACTATTATAGTATTAAGAATCAAGTGTATGAAAACTTTTGAACAGGGTCATTTTTATAAATATTCTCATTTGCGCTATATGTAAATGTCTTATGTGAAATGTTTAATTCTGGTCAGTACTAAATAAATAAAAAATAACATTCATTTTGTATGATCCCTGTTATTTTGCAGATTCTGCAAGGTGTGTAAACTTTTAACTTCAACTTTATTTCTGACTGATAAATTTTCTCAATTCACTCTTTAGGTGTGGTGAAAAGTTCTGTTTGAAATTAAATAACCTCTCTTGGTTCCCTAAACAGTATTGCCTGGGCTAGTGGAGCGTCCATCGCTGATGTCTCTGTGGTCAGACTGCAGTGGTGGTTTGTTCCATACTACACTGGACCGAGTGTTAAAGCACATGCATCTTAGCTTTGCCTTACCACTGCAACAGACTCTGCCTCATTCTCCTGACTCAGGTAGTGACAATAACAGCAACATTAATCTGTGGGAGCAAACATCAACAGTGAATGTAACATCTGCCTGTGTTTACTTGTGTGTCCAGTGATCAGGATGGTGGTGAATGAGATGATGGACAAGAGCGAGCTGGCCTCAACCTTGTGTCCATCACTGTCCCCTCTTGCACAGGATGTCCTCACTGTGTTTCAGTTCCACCACTACACTGTTGAACACGATGTCACAGATATGGAGCAACACCTTCTGGATTTAGCCAAAGAGGGTAAGACGCATTGATTCAATAATGAGTTTAAAGCTTTATAGGTTATGAGCACAGTTGTAGCATAGTGTAAAACTCTCTTTTGTGTCTAAACCAGTCATGCTTGAAGAGGCCCTGAGCTGTGGGGACACAGAACGTTGTATGAAGGAACTACAGGAAGTTTCCATCGTGTGTCTTCAGCCTCGCCCTCAAACCTTGTGGGCCATGGCTGCGCTGTTGACCTCTGAGGACCCGGACATGATGAAGGCCGCTACAGCCTTCTTGTCCTCTGCTGCCTCACACGAACACTTCAGGTCAAAGGTCAGTCTTTTATCTAGATTCTACAGCCTTTGGTTGACAATTGGTGGAATTGATTAAGAGGTTGGTCTGGCTGGGTTTAAATGTACAGTCAAACCTAAAATTATTCAGACACATTTACAGACATTTTTTTTTTTATATATTTTTTACTAATGAGTGCAGGACACTATTGTTCATTTATGTAAGTGAGGATAGCAAAATACAGTAATCTGTGACATATTACTCCCAAAAATTCTTCATACAGTGTAGTTTATACTACCAGTAAAATTTGGGACAAATTTTTTTATTTGAAACTGACCTGACCATGTTTTGTTACATACCTTTCTATCAAAGTTATCTGACATTATCAAGATGAATTTGTTCTGACTAAGTTTAACTCTTGAGTTCTTGTCTTGTCATATTTTATTACCATTTTTGAAACTATAGAGAATAAACTGTGAGGAAAATAATGTGAGAAATGTTGAAGGTGTCTGAATAAACTTTGGTTTAACTGTAATTCATTTGTGATTATACAGATTATTCAGAATTTGTTCAGACATAGTTTAACTGTGAGTTCTTGTCATATTTTAGTAACATTTCCTAAACTATAGCAAATAAACCGTGATAATGTGAGAAATGTTGAAGGTGTCTGAATAGATTTTGGTTTGACTGTATATAAACTAACATTCAAAAGTTTGAGGTTGTTAAAGAGGTTGTTTATTTCATGTTTGTCTTCAACAGGCTGTTGATTGTTACACACAAGCCTTATCAGAAGTAGATAGATCAAGAGTTGCATGTGCTGCTTTGAGCTGCCTGCAGGTTGGTTTGACTCTTTGATTGGATCACACGTCAGTTAAACTGAAGATTAAATCTTATCTGTTGTTTACAAGACTTTTTATTAAGCCTCTATGTCTGTCTCTGGTTATTTTCAGGCTGTGGAAAGCATTGATGCTGTGGTGTTACTGTGTGACTCAGCCGATGAAGATCTCCGCCAGATTGCCATAGAAACCCTTCTTACTTTGGGTAAAACATCCAGTCACACGAATGACACATCCTCTGCACAATTAGTCAGCTTATGCTTTTTCTGCAAATTAGTGTAAAGCTGACTGAGATCCCATTCTTGACAACATTTTATCACTTTTATTACTTTTGGTCTGTTTTTCTAGAACAACTGTATGATTAACTTTTAGGATTATGCTTGCACCAGGATCCCTACGGGTCCTTAAAACGTCTTAAAGGGATAGTACCCAAAAATGAAAATTACACCATGATTTACTCACCTTTAAGCCATTTTAGGTGTATATGACTTGCTTCTTTCAGACAAATACAGTTGAGTTATATTAAAAAATGTCCTGGCTCTTCCAAGCTTTAAAATGGTAGTCAGTGGCTGTTGAGATTTTGAAGCCCAAAAAAGTGCGTCTATCCATCATAAAAAGTGCTCCACGTGGCCCCAGGGGGTTAATAAAGGCCTTCTGAAATGAATCGATGCATTTGTGTAAGAACAATATCCATATTTAAAATTTAAATAATCCATAATCTCTAGCTTCCACTAACCGTTGTAAACCTGTTCACAAGAGAGTGGCATTCCAGTGGATGACAAAGGAAAAAAAATAAAAAATAGGCGTAGCGTAAGCTCTGGTGAGAATATGCTAGTCTCACAAAAACCAAGTTTTGTTTACAGCAAAGTAAAACCAGTCTCCTCTTGGCTTATATTGAAATTCTCTGACATTTTTCCTTACAAATCCTCTTTTTGTCCTTCTAATTTGTGAACAGTGTTTTGTTTTGATCTCTCCTCTGCGCTTTCACATTCATCACTTCTCACACCTACATCCTGCATCATCCGCTGGAATGCATTTCTCTCATTAATGTGTTTACGAAAGTTAGCATAAACTAGAAATCACGGTTTATAAAGTTTTAAATATGGATTTTTTTCTTACACAAATCCATTGATTCACTTTAGAAGGCCTTTAATAACCCCCCGCAGCCATACTTTTTATAATGGATTCACTTTTTTGGACTCAACACCCATTCACGACCATTGTAAAGCTTGGAAAAGCTAGGACATTTTTTAATATAACTCTAATTGTATTCGTCTGAAAGAAAATAAAAAATCATATACATCTAGGTAGGCTTGAGAGTTCATTTTAAAATTTGGGTGAAGTGAACTATCCCCTTAAAATGTGTCAAATTATGTTTTATCAAATGCAAGGTCATAAAAATTATCATATTTTAAATTTGGGGACAGAAAACAGTAATCACAATGCAACCTAATGTGATTATTAAACTTCAAAAGGCTGCTGAACGTTGAGCAGTTAAAAATCAATGAACAGCACACATTTAGTAAATTATGAATTATGGCAATGTTTACTCTTGCTGTTTATATTGTAATATGTTGTAGATAGATATAGGAGTGCAAATTTTATCTCCAAATTTTCGAATGAGCAGCTGGGAATAGGAGAGCAAAGATATTTCAAAATAAGAGTCCAAACATATTTCACACTTTGTTATTTAATAAAACTGAAAAAGAGACTAAAAATATAATGTAACACATTCAGTATAAAGGTTTCAATATCAACACAATCTGTTAATTGCCTTTCTCTAAACACACTATTATTCAACCTGATCCCATGATGAAAACGTACCTGTGGGAACTTTTTCGCAAGACAAGAAATACGTACCAATAAGTGCATATCACTGCAGTTTACAACAGAAATTAACACTAGAGGCGGTAAAACAGCAAGCACTTGCAATTGTTTTCATACACGGTTATGATTACAGCTCCATATGTTTAGCTTTCTGTTTCCCGAGCAAGCTCAGCTGAATCCCATCAAAAACATGACTCACGATGAAAGATGAGAGATCGAAAAACAAGCTAAAATGACATGCTTCCGATTGCGTTTTTACATCACATTCAGTGCGGATGTTGCATTTTTTCAAAACGTAACGGAGCATTATAATTACAGCGCCACACAACTGACATTTCAAGTTTTTCCGTTTTTCCTGAACACGGAAGTAATTCCGACTCTTAACTGAAAGAATGCTTTGCATTTCCGGTCTGCATTGTTTCTAGTCAAATTAGGGTATATTCCGAGCTAATAAACTAATGTTAAACCTATTAAAATGTTTTTAAAAAGCACATGGCTCCATAGCGCCATCACTTGGCAATGTCGCAATGACCGTCATTTGTCAGTGCCTCACTTTAATGAGTGTAGATGACACGAAGCAACGGACGTTAGCTACATTAAAAACAGATGGACGCTATTTGAATGGGTTCCTATGGAAACCGGAACAGAAAAGCATTAAATCTGACGTTAGAATTTGTAATGGGGCACTCATCGTTTACTCAGGAAAAAGGTCTATAGTATTCCAGTGGATAAAGTAGCTCACTTGGCAACACTGATATGTATCTCTTCTGGGGAAAAAAAACAAGCACTCTTTGAGCGCCACACAGTGGACTTTTCACATCAATATGCCACAAAACGTCTATGGTGGTGCGTATTTCGTGTCTTGCAAAAACGTTCCCACAGGTACATCTTTGTCATGTGATTTAGACTTTGCTAATTACTCCACTTTTTTTGGAAATAGGCTCATTCTCCAACTCCCCCTGAGTTAATAAGTTGAGTTTTACCGTTTTGAAATCCATTCAACCATTCTCCTGTTCTGGCGATATCACTTTTAGCACAGCTTAGCATAGATCATTGAATCCTATGCGACCAATATAGCATCGCGTTCAACGAGTTTCGATATTTGTCCTATTTAAAACTTGACTCTTCTGTAGTTATATCGTGTACTAAGTCCGCCGGAAAATGTAAAGGAAGTTTGTTGCCATAATATGGACGCAAATTCAAAGAAAGTTCCTGAAAGTTACCCAGCTGGGAACTAATTTCAGGCCCTGCGTGATATTACTCCGCTGCTGCGTCCATATTACGGCAGCAAACTTCCTTGACTATTACGCCAGGAATGGAAGTGTAGTTCCTAATCTTATCGGCCTAGAAAATCACAGCTTTACATTTTCCGCCGGTCTTAGTACACGATATAACTACAGAAGAGTCAAGTTTTAAATAGGACAAATACCGAAACTCTCTGGTCATTTTTGAACGCGATGCTATTGGTCTAATAGGATTCAATGATGTATGCTAAGCTATGCTAAAAGTGAGGGGGGTTGGAGAATGAGTCTATTTCCAAAAAAAGTGGAGTGTTCCTTTAAAGTCAAAGAATCTAAAATACATGATTTATTTGGAAATTATGGGTTTGTTCTCTGTGGACATGCAGTATTTTATTTGCGCAGGTCATAAAGAAAGGCTGTGTAACATGTACATTGTCTCAATGCTTATAAACTACCTAAAAACTCCGGTGTTCCTTTGTCTTACAGAGCGTGTCTGTGTGTGTTTCTGTCCTCAGGTGAAGACGGGCGGCTGGCGTACGAGCAATTGGACACAGTGCCGAGGGAGATGGTGCGGCTGGGGACTCGCCGCGGTAACGCTGTTACCACTTCGTTTTAGAAAAACGACTCATTATCACCCCCGTGACCCTGCACACTTCAGATGTGAAATGCACACCACCTGCTAACAAAGGGGAAAATGAGACTTGGCCTTCGATTTAGGCCCATATCTTGAGACCTTCATCACAGAGTCTCCTTTCCTGCAGGATGTTTGCACGTGTCACAGTAGGCAAGAGTCAACAACTGCTGATTGAACAGTAAGAGTGTTAATATTGGAAGTTAGTTATTTGCAGATTGCAGTTGCACTGTTGGAGGCATGTAAATAGACAGCAAATCCTATTTTAATTTTGTCCTGGGATTTTTTTTTTTTTCCTTTGTACGTGCCGTTCCGTTTCAGGGATTATAAGGGACTGTTTTAATGCTCCCTGCTTGAGTTGTTTGACCTGGACAGAGTGAGATTTCTGTAACCTCTGGGAAAGTAAAAGACTGGACGGTGGACTGCTGATTTATACATCGCTCGCTTGCCTTCAGCGGTCAGGAGAAAATATATCTAGTGAACAATTGCATTAACACGGTACTAATGCCTGAGCACGTGGGATCTTACAACAAGCATCAGAGTATCTGAAAATGCACTTTCACACTATATTCAGTCAGAGAAGCGTGATGCATTACTGTGAATTTTTGGTTTTTACATAAATGAAGACTGGAAGTATATTTGCTCTGTGATCTGAACTCGCTTCTGTGCCTATTGTTACTGTACTACTGAGTCATGTGACTGTAATATCATTTGTTTTATTTATTTTTCATTTCTCCTCACTAAGGTAAGATTCTGATTTCACCCCCATTTTGCTGTTTTATTTTTAAATACTGAGAACAGATTGTATTAACGTTGTACTAAATATCTGTTCACGATATGTTACAGTCAGGATTTGTTATTACTGAGGGGGATATTCACTATGAATTTTTTTATATATATATATACCATATATAGTTGGCATTTTACATTTAGAAAGATGTTTTATTGATAAGTATCATCTTTTAACAACGTATTAATGGAGTTCTACAGTATTTGTGCTTAAGGGAACCTTTCCTTCAATATGCTAATGCACCTGACGCTTGCCTCGCTTTTTGACGTTTACACATCCTGTGTTGAAAGCTCTCAAATGTGAATTTACGCTTATTAAAAGCAGTTTTGTAGATCGCCCGACCTATTTTTGCAATATTTTCTATGACGTTGAGAATTGTAATCGAAAGCAGGGGCTTAAATCCATCAGAAGAGCACATTTTGAGGAATGTACCGGGTACAAAAGGTTACAAGTATATGCCTCACAAGCACAACTGAAATGTTTCGGTAAGATTGTTTTTAACATGTTAAACATGTTACTTGACAAATACCGCATAAACTCCTAAAGCCATAATGATACAGATATATTTAAGGCTGTTTTGTGGTTTCTATTTATCAGAATTATCTATAACAAATATTCAAAAATAATACTTTTGTTATTTCTGTTTTCTGTATTCAGTCACAGAAATGAATGGCTGTTGTTCTCTTGCTTTGTTTGTCTAATGACCACCGTTACAGTATTTGACCCTGGGCATTGGTGATCACTCCTTGAGAATTTCTTTCTTTGCACAGAGATATCACATGAAAAGGTTGAATTAACATTCATCGCCTTGTATTTCATCTCCGACAGAAGCTCAGTGAAATTCAACTGCATTTATTGTTCAAACCTCATTAAAATGTAAATTAATGTCCTCCTTAATAGGAAAGCTGTTGTGTTATGGTTTTGTGAGTGTATGCGTCGAGGGCTTGAGCGCACAGCTTGCTGTTGCAATAGCTTTAGCTACTACTGTTTGAATGAAAGCAGATTTCACTTGATGTCAATGCTAATGTTCCCTCACTGTTTCATTTTTCTTTTCATTTTTTTTTTTTGAGTTTACTGTATTTCCTCTGCTGAAAGTGGCAATAAAATTTATTTTTACATAATTATCGGATGTGGCATTGTACTGTTTTTAATGCCTGATACATTTCTAACAATTTTTGACTGTGCAACATGAGAGGAGAGCTGTTGGTCATTACTGTATAACAAAATAACACAATTTCATTAGTTCCATTATCTAAATAATTCATATAGCCTGTAATTAACTTACATAATGGCAAAATGTTCAGTAATTGTGCTTTTTTTTAGTACATTTTTTTTTATTAAATTGTCCAAGCATTCCCTTACCAAATTAACCATGGTTTTATTATAGTAAAAGTGTAGCAACCAAGGTTTTTTGGTGTATTATCTTTTCTAATTAAATTACATAATGGCAGAATGTTCAGTAATTGTGCTTTTTAGTTCATTTTCATTAAATTGTGCAAGCATTCCCTTCCAAAAATTAAAAATGGTTTTATTATAGTAAAAGTGTAGCAACCAAGTTTATTTTTTTGGCATATTATCTTTTGTAATTAAATTACATAATGGAAAATGTTCAATAATTGTGCTTTGTTTTAGTTTTTTTTTTTATTATTAAATTGTCCAAGCATTCCATTATGAAAATTAACCATGGTTTTATTATAGTTGTAAGGATTAATTAGCTCAAATTTATAATGATTCAAATAAGGAATCGAATCGAAAGATTCGGAACTTGATTAAATTGATTCAGAATTAATAGATTACACTTCTTAACCATTCGTCCAGCAAAGTGGTCAATTCAGCATAATGTATTAACTCAAAAGGGTTTATATTATGTTCCTGGCCCAGATCACAAATAAACCAAAATATTACGTTAGGAAATTTTAAAGCTGAGGTAGCTTGATCTAAACACAGATAGAACTTTGTGAACATAAAGTCAAGACACTTCTTTTAATGAAACAATGATTTATTGAACTACTCTAAGACACAACACTAATCTCTACTAAAACACAAATAAACACACACACACACACACACACACACACACACACACACATTCACACTCACACTCATACAGTTCCGGGGATGAGCAATTACTGAGTTGAAAAGAACCCCAAATGTTCTAGTACCTTAACTAGTTCTTAGATCGCAACCTTAGAAAATCACAAAAGCAGAGACTTAGCTTTTAACTACTTAGGGAGTATTTTGCACCAGTTTCAGCGAAGTAAACAGAGATCTTGTTACTTGCGTTTGTGCCGGGAACGGGGGTTCCGGGGGCTCGTCTGAGCGAAAGTTCTGGTTGGTTGCTGGTCGATGACGTAGTTTGGGAAATCCCTCGACGTGGAGGAGTGGTTTCCTGGAGCCGATCTTTCGGTTGCCTGGTTACGCAGGTTGATGCGCTGGAAGTTCTTTTGAGTCGGCGTTGCGAGACTTGGAAAAGTTCGGCAGTCACGAAACTTCAGTTCTGTAGAGTTTTGATGGCACCGTTGCGTGCTTGGTCGAGTGGTCGAGCGCAGATGGAAAAGCACTCAAACCACAAGAGGCGAAAGGCGTGAGGCGAGAGCTGAGAGCTCTGAGTTCGCTGAGTTCTTGCTGAGTTCGCTTAGTTCGCTCCGTTCTGTTAGGAACATGAAGTTTTAAACGGGCCGCTAGGGCACGTCCCACGATGCTGGGATCCAATGGCATTGCTGAAGGGGCGGGTCACGCCACCCCCTTTTCGTCCTGTAATTCCTTCTGGTACGTAACTTATTAGGATATGGATTTCTCTGCAATTTTTGTTATTAACTTCAATAAACTATTTAAAGTATAAAAAAGAAAGTATAACAAAGTATACACAATCATTTTCTCATTCATTCAGACAAACTGCATCCATCATGATATTTCATCGCATATTACCCCATGGTAAATTGCTTGCATGCTAAAACATTTGTCACTGCTAAAGGCATATAAATGCATAGATTAAACTCCAACGATCACATAAAACACATCGAGCATATAAATGAAAACATATGATACTGTTTATAAGCTGATTGTTTCTTAAAGATTGTCTCTGCAGTGTACGTATCTCTATTGAGAGACGGGGTGTTTTGGAATGTCAGGGGAGAGGGGGACAGGAAGTCCGAAAAACCATGTGAGTCACGCTGGACGCATCATGTGCCATGCCAGCTTTATTTCAGAAGACTGGAGGTTTGTTTCTTAGGTGCTTTGAGACAGAGAGCGTTTTCTTCTCTCTGGATGCGTAAGACGCAGATCTCGACAAAAGCGGTCCATACAATTAGCGTCTGGTGATTATCATGTGATGGTCATGTTAAAATTTTATGGCTGGGAGGAGGATTCTTTTTGATTAACAGAAATGTGAACACTTCTGTTTGGGTGCTTTGTTCCGCATTCCTACACATTCCCCCTTTTGGCTGGCGATGTTTCTGGTGTGAACATCGGCAGGCACTGGAACAAGAAGCAGAGAGAGAGAACAAAACACGCACAAGACACAAACAAAATCTCCATCACTAGCTGAATTCTGGTGCAGGGATTTAGTTATTTGGCCTGGTACAGTTAGAGGCACTTGCAATAACGTAGGGCCGCATCGGTGAGAATTATTGTTAATTTGGTGGTTTTGATTGACCGGAGTATCGGGAGTTCAACGAGGCGATGTAGACGTGTGCTCGATCAGGTGCTACGTCAGATAGTGCATGGGATCGTATTCAAGGTGGGCTATCCATTGAGGAGTCTCTTTCTCGTAGCGCATGGGCCATGGGAGTAACTAGGCGTTGTGTTTGAGCGTAACCGTTTTGGTATGACTGTGAACCGTTCGTTAAGATTTATGACGTTGCTAAATCGTAATTCAGCTTGGAGTTTGTTCGCATGTCGTTTTAAGGTGGCTAGGTTTAGAATGTTAAACAGAGTGCCTACAGCCGCACCAGCCCCAGCAGAGCGCCCAATAATCGTTTGGGACGCCGGTTGTACCCGCTTAATTCAGCCTGGGTTACGATCATTTTCTGTAATTAGCGCAGCATGTGGTTCACATCTGCCTGCATGTGGGCAAGGGCTTCCCGTGTCTGACGGGTGTCGGCCCAAGACTTTTGGGGGCTGATAGGGTGTAGTTTGGTCTGGAAAACATCATAGGGTCGAATCGGCCATACACCTTTAGAGGTAGACTTTGCGGTTAGCTATTTGATAATCCTGATTACGCAGAGAAATAGGGCGGCGAATCATAACATCTACCTGGAGATAGAAAATAACAACGGGACAGTTAGCCACGAAGATCATGGTTTGGCGGGGTTGCTCAAATCGTTAACAAAATTTCTGGTAGTGATTTGCAACTAATTTGGTGTACTGAGTCAATCCCATCTTAAGCGGCCTAGACTTCAAAGAAAAGTTAGGTAAGTTTCTGATAAGGGCAAGAAGGAAGGGACACATAGGAAAAGAGAGAGAAAGGAAAACACAAAGAGACACAATGACACTGAATGAGGTTAGACAGTAAGGACAAGTGTCACATGTGTGGAACAGCTCCTCTCTGCTGGGCGGAGGTTGGACCTAGCAGTGCGGCAGAGGAGAATGTTTAGGTGATTTGTGTTGTGTTTGGGAGGTTAGCTGTGTGTTTACCTAGAAGGATAGAAATCATGTTAATGTGAGGCGGGGTCAGGAGTTGTCGGTCTGTGTCAGTGGGTTTGGTCTTCCCCCTTTTTCTGTTAGTTGGAACCCCAATGTCTCTTTATCTGCTTTTGGTGAACCCATCGAAGAACTGGCTCGCTGCGCCCTTGTTCGATTCTGGTTCGGTCCGTAACAGGCGAGAACTTGTGGGATTCCTTTCAGTGGGGTAAGGACTTTCTCCGACTGGCGATAGGGAGTGTTCTGCCAAGGATGGCGAAACCGTAATACCACACTTTGTTTCCGACACTGAGTTCCTTGTGCGAAGGAGATGGCTAGCATGGGGCTTTACATCCAAATGTGCTCGGTGGCTTGGGTTTCTTGGTTGAAACTGGCAATACATCAGGCATCCTTCTATGTAATCTGCCACATCTTGTTGTATGCCAGGCCACTGTGCCACCTGTTTGAATGGGTAGTAGGTGGTTTTGGCACCACAGTGCACTGCGCATGGTGCATCGTGTGCATGCCTAAGCCTCATCCCCCTTTGGCTCTGAGGGACTACAAGCTTTTGCGCAGTTAGGGGCTCAGAGACATATGTGAGGGCACCGTTTTGCAGATGCAGCATGTTTTTAATGGATTGGAGGGTGCGGAGGTCTGAAGACGTGGATTAGTCGAGTGAGATCTCGTAGGAGAGTGAAGTTCGAAGATGTGAGCAGAAATGGGTAGGTCTGCTGATGTGGGAGGAGGAGGGGTGTTGCATACCAATGGTATGTTGGTGGCGGGTAAGAGCTGTAGCCATTGGGATGGGTGGGAGGGCATGAAATGTATTGAATGGTTGTGATGGGCAAGGGTCGCTGTTGAGCCGGACCACGCCCGTTTACAGATTGCCCTGGTGATTGTCTGGGCAGTCATGGACTGTGGGCATCAGTTTCATTGGGCCACAGTCCGGGACGTCCTTTGCAAAAGAGTCCCTGTACTCATGTAGAATTTCTTTAAGTCCTTGGTGATCTGCTTTCTTGAGTCTGGTGTCCTTTGGTAGGCTTTGGTGTCTGTGCTTCGTTGCTTTGAAGAGATTCAGGTTGCCGGCTGGGTTTTCCTGCCCAGGGGCTAGCACTGCGACAGATACTAAAGTGTCTTGGACATTTATGGCAGTTCTGAGTTGAGGGGGACCTGAGTCCCACGCTTGCAGTGAGCAGAGGGAAGGGCCTTGTTCTTTGCTGCTTGGCGTTGAACTTGAGCTTGGCCTTGACTTTGACACTGCATCGTCACTAAGCAAATTGAAGGCAACGTCTGTGGCTTGACACTGCGACTCATTGGGGACTACTGACTGGAAGGGCAATGGCTCACGGACTTGCGTCCACAACTTCAGGTGCTTAAAGTCTATCAAGGGTTTGAAGCGATTTAGCAGATCTTTTCCTATGAGGAGCGGATAGTTGTTTAGAGGTGAGATGTAGACTGGGTGGATGAGATTCATCGGTCCCACTGTTAGGTGAATTGGGGCCACATGTTTCAGCTGTAGGCCCATGTTTGAGTATGCTTGCAGGTTCAGTTCGCACCTTTGGAGTTTGAAAGTTCCATCAGTTATCGTTCTTTGAATTTTCTCAAGGAGTTCAGTTGACATTAGAGTGATGTCGGCTCCTGTGTCTAGAAGAGCTTCCACTTTGACATGACCCTCGATGGTGATGGGAAGGTAAAACTTTCTCGTTGTACCTTTCTCAGTGAGATCGCCTAGGAGTTGAGGGGCTGGAGTTTGAGATGAGATAGGTACGAGTTCAGGACTGATTCTGAGTTCTTCAGAGGAGTGGCAGACGACCAGGACAGCACTTTCAGGTGATTGAGTTGTTATATCAGCAGGTGTTTGTTGGAAGCTTCTGTGATCTGACGTGTCATGTGTTGAGTCAGTTTCTGTCTCTTGCTCTGGATGTTTAAAGAAGCTTTCTTGTCCATCTGAAGTTATGACAGTTACAGTGTTCTTGGGGTAAGGAGAAGAGGTGCTGTTCTGTGTGGTTTGTTGGACCAGGTGGTCGTTGCCTTCTTGTCTGGCCGCTAGTCAGGCCGCAGTGGGTTTCTCTTTCTTTTCCCACTTCCTATCCTCCTTTTTGCGTTTGAAGAACTCTTGCATCATCATTTTCATCAGTTCTTGTGAATCAAAACACGGCAATGTCTCTTCTTCATGTGTAGATTCAGCTTGAGCTTGATCAGTGTGGGATCTTTGTAAGTTCTTTCGTCGATTTGTCCGACTGGTTGCATTAGATTCCCACGAGCCATTTCCTGAATTTCCTGATGAGGTTGGCTGGCTCCATGATCTCTCCCATCGATTCTCACAAGGTCTTGGATGGTACCAGGATTTTTCCCAGTAGCGTTCAGGTGAGTGTTGTCGTCCGCGTGGTCCATCCCAGCGGTCGTTTCTTTGTGTAGGTCGGGCGCCAAAGTGAAAGTCACGTTCTCTGTTGAATGAGGATGGTCTCCATTCTCTAGGAGGTGGCTTGAAGCTTTCTTGGTGTTGGGCGCCCTCTAGGGTCATTTCTTGACATTGTGTGTTAAAATCAAGAACTGCAGTAGACTTGGTGCCCTTTTCTGATGCCATCTTTTGCTTGCTGTAGGCTTTGTGGGCCAGGTCTCGCAGCTGTTGAGACGTCATTGTTTGTGGGCATGCAAGGACGCCAAGGTGGTGGCTTACCGCAGGATGGAGATTTCTCAGAAAGAGAGTCTTAAAGTGCATGTCCTGCTCCATGTCAGGTTCATTGCGAGCTCCGAAGTATGCTTCTCTAAGCCGGCTATAGTATGCCTGGGAGGATTCATGACGACCCTGTTTTGTCTCCAGGGCGGCCACCAGTCCTTGCTCTGATTCCGGGACTGCAAATTCCTTGATGAGGGCTTGGCGGAGCGATTGGTAGTCATTCTTTGTGTGAGAAGGCTGTCGGTCCAGGAAGCTCCGCACTTCAGGGCTGGATGTCGTTCGCAGCACATAAAGTCTGTCTTTGTCAGTAACGTTGGGTCTCATTTCTAAGTGAAAATCAACATCATTCAAGTAAGAGTGGACGTCTTGACCATCTGGCACACTCGGGGTGAATTTGCTGATGTTTCGGGTCAGCTTGTCAAGGTCTTTGAGGTCCATGCCATGTGATGGGTTATGGCTGGCCTTGGGGAGTTCTCGTAGCTTGGGTGTGAGGTAGGTTTCTTCAGAAGGAGCTGGCGAGGGTTTCTGAGTCGCTCCCTCCCCCTTTTTCTCACGTGACGTTTCAGGAACATGGGACCCGGGCCTGCTTGGCAGGGGTGAGGGCGGGGCCCGTTGCGTCCTGGTTGGCTCAGGGCGCAGTTCATAAGCATGTCTAAGTTCATTTTTGACACTGTCCAATTCCTCTTTCATGTCTTCAAGTTGTTGAGTGAGGTAACTTATCTCAGTTCTTGCCTCGTTCAGATGTGTTTCGAGGGCTTTAATTCTGCTGTTCTTGTCTCTGAAGTCCAGCCTTGCCTTTTCCAGTAGCTGCTCGACGTACTGTAACTCGCCGCTGAGTTCGGCGCGGGCTGACTTTGCTTGCTCCATTTCTTGTGTGTTGTTAGCAAGAGTTTCTTGTAGTCTAGCAATCTCCTCAGTTGCTCTGGGATCCGTCTCGTTGGACCCTTCCCGTTGATCTTGATCCTCCAGCTCTAGCTGCTCGATGCGTTGCTGTGCGCGTTTCAGCTCCTGCTGGAGATAGGCGAAGCGTCTGTCGCTCCGTTTGAGGGAGGCGATGAGGGTGTGACTCAGGGAGCCAGTGATCTTTGCTAGCTCTTTGTGTCCGTAGCTCTGACCTGGATCATGTTTCATGATGCCTGTTATGTTGTTGTCCAGTTGGTCTTGTGTCTGGTGTTTGACAGCTTCGGCGGCTTTGGGTAAGAGGCTGTCCGTCACGGCGCTTAGCCAGATTTCCAAGTCCTCCCAGTGACCAACGGGGTCTGTTGGGCGAGGCATGTTTTGATGCCGTGAGGAAAGACCAGACCACTGACTGACACAGACCTGTAGAAAGAAGAACAAACAAACAAAACAAACAAACAAAACCAAAACAGTGGTGTGAGTGTGGTGGTGTCGGGTGTAAGTGGGTTTTGGGTGTGTTGTGTTGAGGTGAGTGTGGTTCTCCCCGCAGGTGGTTCACTGGTGTGCACGCCTCCAGCTAGCGTCGCTATGGAGGAGGCGAGGGGGTAACCACGGGTGTTGTAGCTAGAATAGAGAGAGGAAAGAGGAACAAACACCCACAGCAAAGAACGGCGTAGTCGTCGGCTGCTTCCCCCTTTTTCTAAAGAGAAGAGAGAAAAGAGACAACAACAAAAGGAACACTTTGGGCAGAAGGTAGAAAGAGAGAGATTGGGAGAGAGAGGGAAAGTGAAATACACCTTTCTGGCCCCAGAATGAGTACAGTCAAGTTTTTTTTTTTTTTCACTTGATGTATGCTTCTAGATACGGTGCTCAGAAATGGGAATTCCAACACGCCAGGACTATGATTGTTATTATAATCCCCTCCGGGATGAGGGAATATACAATGACAGTATTGGCTTTGCAGCTGGTAGGATTGACACTGTACACCAATCAGAGCGTTTCTGGAAACGGGTTCACGACTGGCGCCTATCAGTCCTCGCTGGATTCGTTGGGACCTTGGCTGTAGGGTTCCACGATGAGAGGGGAAAATGAGAGTTAGGCACAAGTTTAATTGGCGTTTTCAAGTTGTATGAACATTGAACATTGATTAAATGTCTTTTAAACAACCAAAATTCTCTGCTTTTATGATTCTCACAGGCACAATCGAGGAAATAGCAGCAGTAGTCAAATCAAGAGGAGGACAGCTAGGTGAAAAAGAGAGAGTGAGGAGAGAGACAGCCAATTGGAAATGAGGTTTCGCTCCCAAGTCAGGGAATATGACAAGACTTGATTATTACAATTACAATTAAAGCCTTGGTTTGCAATTAAAATTGATGTTTCAATTCAGTAATGATTGTGGGAGAACTAAAACTGTAACGCTTTGTTAAAGTTTAGTCAGCAGTTGTAATCAAATGGATCAACACAAACCATTGAGGTATGGGAAAAGGAACAACTATTGATTGTAAAAAGGAGTCGTTTTCAAATCAATAATGATTGTTCCTGGTTATAATTTAGAAGTTTTCATTAAAAATTGGTCAAGGAAATTATAATTTCTCTATTCAACGTGTATCATTGCCGTCTGAAAAGGGGAAATGTGATTATGATTAAACTTAAAATTAAAATGTTCAATTAAAATCAAAAATTTTTTAATTGAAATCAGAAGTTTAAATTAGAGATTAAAATTTCCAAATAAAAAAATGTTTAACATAAATTATCACCTTGGCAATGAAAGTTGGTGACCAAATTAAAATGATGCCTCCTTAAAATTGACTACAAATAATCAATGTTAAATCAATCACAGAAATTGCGGTGTGGCAAGGAGATGTGATTATTTATTAAGATTGATCAAAGTATTCAAATTAATCAGCTTGAAAATAGTACTTGATTATAAAGCTTGTAACAGTTTAAACTGGCAATGCAAACAGTCAAAAAGGAGAGAGCCTTAAATCGAAACAATAAAATGTTTTAATTTGAGATTTATGATAGGGCTTTAATGGTTTGTTACAATCGCATCAAAAAGAGATTTAACTTTAAAATTGTCAATATTCCTGTCACATGGGAGGAGGGAAGAAATACGAGGAATAGTGTACAGAGATATGAAGTAAAGAAGTTTGCAGAATGATCGTTAAAGTTCAAAGCTTGTGATTGAGTCACCCAAACAACGTTACACACACTGAGTTCAAACACAATGGATCACCCTAACCGATTGCGTGCTAACTGCTATTTTTCAAGGCTAATGGTTTTACATAGGCTTCAATGCACACGCGTTAGCTTTAGCTAGGTTAGCTATATACGAAACTCTGCCCCGGAAAAGGTATGTTAGGATTTCCTGGGTCACAGCGTTTCTATGGCAACCACCAGCGTGTGGTTCAGCAGTCTTAAATACAATGCATGAAATGACAGGACATTTCGGAATTGCAAAGCAAATAAGCACTATTTAGATTCTTATCTTTTAGAACCGTCCCAACTCGTTAGAGTGAGGCACATTTATCCACAGATTTACTGCGATTAATACAACATATTTCACAGGTCTCGGCGGACCTTAATTCTGTGCTTGTCTGTTTAAACAACACCACAGCACATATGGACTCAGCCACACAATTTTAAGATCTCAAAATTTCTCCCATAAAGCAACGTGTGGGTGCTCGCGCTGAGCGCCACGTCTTAACTTCACTAACGTTAGTTTTAAGTGAATACTTGGTAAAAGAGCATTAGGTCGCGAGCCCAAAGATCTTAAACCGGGAGTCAGCTTAAGTTTCCACTCTGGAACACGCAGTGTAAAACACTAGCTGCAAGGCCTTTTGACAGAGAGGAAAAACAAGGAACACGCTCGTTTTTCTTTTTTTCTTTGTCTCAATTTCTAAAACTTTACTGCAGTTTAAATTCTTTACACAACAACTCAAAGTTATGCTTTCATTCATTCCAGACTGGCAGCCACAATAAAGCATACAGTACACAATAAACTGTTTCTCTGTCTTTGAACTATTTCTACCGGATAAAATAGAACAAATACCATATAGAATGACTTGTTTTATGTTCAAATAGTTAGATGTGTTCGCGTTATACTCTCCACCATCTGTAAGGAATTAATTAGCTCAAATTTATAATGATTCAAATAAGGAATCGAATCGAAAGATTCGAAACTTGATTAAATTGATTCAGAATTAATAGATTACACTTCTTAACCATTCGTCCAGCAAAGTGGTCAATTCAGCATAATGTATTAACTCAAAAGGGTTTATATTATGTTCCTGGCCCAGATCACAAATAAACCAAAATATTACGTTAGGAAATTTTAAAGCTGAGGTAGCTTGATCTAAACACAGATAGAACTTTGTGAACATAAAGTCAAGACACTTCTTTTAATGAAACAATGATTTATTGAACTACTCTAAGACACAACACTAATCTCTACTAAAACACAAATAAACACACACACACACACACACACACACATTCACACTCACACTCATACAGTTCCGGGGATGAGCAATTACTGAGTTGAAAAGAACCCCAAATGTTCTAGTACCTTAACTAGTTCTTAGATCGCAACCTTAGAAAATCACAAAAGCAGAGACTTAGCTTTTAACTACTTAGGGAGTATTTTGCACCAGTTTCAGCGAAGTAAACAGAGATCTTGTTACTTGCGTTTGTGCCGGGAACGGGGGTTCCGGGGGCTCGTCTGAGCGAAAGTTCTGGTTGGTTGCTGGTCGATGACGTAGTTTGGGAAATCCCTCGACGTGGAGGAGTGGTTTCCTGGAGCCGATCTTTCGGTTGCCTGGTTACGCAGGTTGATGCGCTGGAAGTTCTTTTGAGTCGGCGTTGCGAGACTTGGAAAAGTTCGGCAGTCACGAAACTTCAGTTCTGTAGAGTTTTGATGGCACCGTTGCGTGCTTGGTCGAGTGGTCGAGCGCAGATGGAAAAGCACTCAAACCACAAGAGGCGAAAGGCGTGAGGCGAGAGCTGAGAGCTCTGAGTTCGCTGAGTTCTTGCTGAGTTCGCTTAGTTCGCTCCGTTCTGTTAGGAACATGAAGTTTTAAACGGGCCGCTAGGGCACGTCCCACGATGCTGGGATCCAATGGCATTGCTGAAGGGGCGGGTCACGCCACCCCCTTTTCGTCCTGTAATTCCTTCTGGTACGTAACTTATTAGGATATGGATTTCTCTGCAATTTTTGTTATTAACTTCAATAAACTATTTAAAGTATAAAAAAGAAAGTATAACAAAGTATACACAATCATTTTCTCATTCATTCAGACAAACTGCATCCATCATGATATTTCATCGCATATTACCCCATGGTAAATTGCTTGCATGCTAAAACATTTGTCACTGCTAAAGGCATATAAATGCATAGATTAAACTCCAACGATCACATAAAACACATCGAGCATATAAATGAAAACATATGATACTGTTTATAAGCTGATTGTTTCTTAAAGATTGTCTCTGCAGTGTACGTATCTCTATTGAGAGACGGGGTGTTTTGGAATGTCAGGGGAGAGGGGGACAGGAAGTCCGAAAAACCATGTGAGTCACGCTGGACGCATCATGTGCCATGCCAGCTTTATTTCAGAAGACTGGAGGTTTGTTTCTTAGGTGCTTTGAGACAGAGAGCGTTTTCTTCTCTCTGGATGCGTAAGACGCAGATCTCGACAAAAGCGGTCCATACAATTAGCGTCTGGTGATTATCATGTGATGGTCATGTTAAAATTTTATGGCTGGGAGGAGGATTCTTTTTGATTAACAGAAATGTGAACACTTCTGTTTGGGTGCTTTGTTCCGCATTCCTACACAGTAAAAGTGTAGCAACCAAGTTTTTTTTTTTTTTTTTTTTTGGCATATTATCTTTTGTAATTAAATTACATAATGGCAAATGTTCAATAATTGTGCTTTTTTAGGGGGGGGGGGGGGGGGGTTATTATTAAATTGTCCAAGCATTCCATTATGAAAATTAACCATGGTTTTATTATAGTAAAAGTGTAGCAACCAAGTTTTTTTTGGCATATTATCTTTTGTAATTAAATTACATAGTGGCAAATGTTCAATAATTGTGCTTTTTTAGTTTTTTTTTTTATTATTATTATTATTAAATTGTCCAAGCATTCCCTTACAAAAACTATGATTTTATTATAGTAAAAGTGTAGCAACCAAGGTTTTTTTTGGCATATTATCTTTTGTAATTAAATTACATAATGGCAAATGTTCAATAATTGTGCTTTTTTTTGTTTTTTTTATTATTATTATTATTATTATTAAATTGTCCAAGCATTCCCTTACAAAAACTAACCATGATTTTATTATAGTAAAAGTGTAGCAACCAAGGTTTTTTGGTGTATTATCTTTTCTAATTAAATTACATAATGGCAAAATGTTCAGTAATTGTGCTTTTTAGTTCATTTTCATTAAATTGTGCAAGCATTCCCTTCCAAAAATTAAATATGGTTTTACTATAGTAAAAGTGTAGCAACCAAGTTTATTTTTTTTGGCATATTATCTTTTGTAATTAAATTACATAATGGCAAATGTTCAATAATTGTGCTTTTTTTTAGTTTTTTTTTTTTTTATTATTATTATTAAATTGTCCAAGCATTCCATTATGAAAATAAACCATGGTTTTATTATAGTAAAAGTGTAGCAACCAAGGTTTTTTTTTGGCATATTATCTTTTGTAATTAAATTACATAATGGCAAATGTTCAATAATTGTGCTTTTTTTAGTTTTTTTTTATTATTATTATTATTAAATTGTCCAAGCATTCCATTATGAAAATTAACCATGGTTTTATTATAGTAAAAGTGTAGCAACCAAGTTTTTTTTTTTTTTTGGCATATTATCTTTTGTAATTAAATTACATAATGGCAAATGCTCAGTAATTGTGCTTTTTTTGTAAAAATTTTTATTAAATTGTCCAAGCATTCCCTTACAAAAACTAACCATGATTTTATTATAGTAAAAGTGTAGCAACCAAGGTTTTTCTGGCATATTATCTTTTGTAATTAAATTACATAATGGCAAATGTTCAATAATTGTGCTTTTTTTAGTTTTTTTTTTTTATTATTAAATTGTCCAAGCATTCCATTATGAAAATTAACCATAGTTTTATTATAGTAAAAGTGTAGCAACCAAGGTTTTTTGGCATATTATCTTTTATAATTAAATTATGTAATGGCAAAATGTTCAATAATTGTGCTTATTTTATTTATTTATTTATTTATTTTTATTAAATTGTCCAAGCATTCCATTACGAAAATTAACCATGGTTTTATTATAGTAAAAGTGTAGCAACCAAGTTTTTTTTGCCATATTATCTTTTGTATAACTACAGTTTTACTGCAAATACCATGGTTAAACTACGCTTAGTATAGCAAAACCAACCACTAAACACAAAGTGTCTGTGAAAAAACCGCGTCTCTCTGGTCAGCCTAGGGTCCGAGATAAGTCCACAACACCAAACCCCTGACGCTGATTGGTTGGAACACTGTTTGTTTATCTGTGGAAAGGTTGGTAGTGCCGATTGTTTTTTTGGCATATCTCGGACCCTAGGCTGACCAGAGAGACGCGGTTTTTTCACAGACAATTTATGGGGCAGGCAGCGAGCGGATCGTGAAGAAAGGTCAGCTGAAATTGACACTTTATGTTTTAAGCTAGAAATCGCTGATACAACCTTTAAGTAGGACAGACAGCAGTTTTGCTATATTTGCAGCAATTTCGAGTAATTATTAACACATAATGTGCATTGATCGTGTATTGATAACTACTCTGAACACGCTTTACAATCGCATTTTATTCTGGGGAGTGATAAAGAGACATAATTAATATGTTCTCATACTCTTTGGCAGTCAAATGTGACCAAACACCTTAACCCTTATGTGTTGTTAGGGACGTTTTCGTCCACTGAGGGGTGCTGTTGAGTCTTAATTTGGCCACAACTTTTTCTCTGTTAAAGCAAATGGAATGATTTTTGGTGACTAATCTTATTTTGATACATATTTTGGGAAAATGCTTTGAAATTTTTCAAAAACTCAACAGTACACTTTGGGAAAATTTACTACCCTTTCGTTATGTTTCGTGGCTGAAAACAGCCACTACTTTAAACTGCTGTAAAAATGTATCAGATAAATATTTTTTCAATTTTTTTGGCATAAATCTATTAATCAACCTCAGTCCTGCTCAAAAATACTAAATGTTTAAAAAAAATTCAGGATTTTATCTCTTTAATTGCCAAATTCCTAAATGATGTCACTGATTTGGGGAAAAAAACCCCACAAAATTACTCATTTTAAATATAAAAGGTAATTGTGGCCTGGATTTTTTTTTACCTTTTTAACAGTCTTGGACATGTGAACGATTAGTAAGAAGATTGGCTTTCATGCATTGTTAGTTTTGGCGCAGCATCCGATTTTCTTTTTTTCTCCCTGCAACAAAAAGCTTAGTTTTACATAGAGTTCTATGGAGTATAACGACATATTATAGTGTGCGTGTATGTATGTGTGTGTGAGCGTGTGTGAGTGTGTGAAAGTGAGTGAAAGTGTGTGAAAGTGTGAGAGAGACCTTTGTGCACCTTGATACCCCTGAGAAAATCTAAATAAGCACCTCAGCTCTCAGAACGACATGGAGTAAACAAAAATAAAGAAAGTATATTTATGTATTTGTTTACCATATAGTTCTGAGAGCTGAGGTGCTTTTTTTGATTTTCTGAGGTGTATCAAGGTGCACAGAGGTCTCTCTCACACTCACAGACACTCACACACACTCTCATACACTCGCACACACTTACACACACTCACACACGCTCACACACACATACATACACGCACACTATAATATGTCGTTATACTCCATAGAACTCTATGTAAAACTAAGCTTTTTTTTGCAAAGGCCTATCTAAAGGGTTAATGGGGCCAACTGATAATCAACAGTACAATTTACAAATTTGACCCCTTCCCAACAGGGAAAACCACAAACAATCAAGAATTCAGCATTATATGGTGTCATGGCTTTGCAATCAAAAAATGTGGTTATAATGGAAGTCAATGGGGCAAAAACAATAAATGAGGGAGAAAAAATGAAAATCTGATGCTGCGCCAAAACTAACAATGCATGAAAGCCAATGTTCTCACTAATCTTTCACATGTCCAAGACTGTTAAAAAGGTAAAAAAAAATCCAGGCCACAATTACCTTTTATATTGAAAATGAGTAATTTTGTGTTTTTTTTTTCCCAAAATCAGTGACATCATTTAGGAATTTGGCAATTAAAGAGTTAAAATCCTGAATTTTTTTTAAACATTTAGTATTTTTGAGCAGGACTGAGATTGATTAATAGATTTATGCAAAAAAAATTGAAAAAAATATTTATCTGATACATTTTTACAGCAGTTTAAAGTAGTGGCTGTTTTCAGCCACGAAACATAACGAAAGGTTGTAAATTGAAACAATGCACAAGGGTTAAGTGTAACTTTTATTCAATTAAATAATTGTAATATATAGTTCAGTTCTATTAAGTTAATATTTTGAGGAGTTTTTTGTACTAAATAATATGTGCAATAATGATCCTGACCATTTAAAAGATAACATTTTCTAATATAGTATTTATATTACAGTTAGTGTAATATTTAAGGTTAAATACATTTGAATGTGTATTTGGACATGATCAAACACTCATTTTTTTTTATATATTTCGATTTAACGATTTAATGTTAAATAAAAAAAGTAATGTAGGCTACTCGTGTTATTTTATATTCAAATATACAACATAAGTGAATATTATAAAAGGCAGGCAAGCAAATATTGCATTTAACATAACAGAAAAATGAAAATAGTGTTTAAAAAAACACAAGGCAACCAATTGCATTCAGCATACATTTTTATCGTATTTCTTGAATGCAGTCTTTACTGAAACTCATTCAACCTCCTACAGGGGAGAAAGACTGCAGAAAAACTAAAAGCTTAAAAATACGACAACTAGTATCTGGTTATGGTCGCTATTAAGGTGTTTCTCACGTTATTTAACTGCAATTACATTATAACTGTATATTATCTAACGATAAACATTAACTATAACACGCTTCATAAAATACCACTACTGGCCAGATTTTCGAGAGGTCAAATGATGCGTTAAAATGTAAAAAAAAAAATGCAGTAATTTCTTCAGTTTACCAGCGACTGTGCTTGAGAAGCGCTGAATGGGCTTCAATGGAGGAACTATTGGCCGCTTCATGACACGCTTTACTTCCGCATTCCTCAGTTCCTATGGAAGCCTATGGGAGTGTCGCAACTCCCATAGGCTTTCTAAACGGCTCTGGTGAAAACCAGATGACGTCACGATAACAAGCAGAATGAAATGTAAACAACGTTCTGTTTTGAAAAAATGCTTTTTGAAAAGTTTTTCCAAGCCAGGCAGTCGCATGATTCGGTTCCTGTCCTCATTTTACGATAATTACATCAAGCCTTATTTTTTCTCTGATGTGGAAGAAACAGACAGAAGCCATAAAAATAAGATCCGCGGGGCTGGTCGACTCATCCAGAATACGCAGCTGCCCATAGCAGTTAGAGCCGACGCCGCTCGGGACATTGGGATCTTAGGTTACACAGGTGATGGAAAAAAACGTCGTTTTATCATGAACTGAAGGGATACTTTTAAATATGCCGCAAGCAGTCACTAAATCACTGTCCAACAATGCTTTCAAAACACAAAGCAAGTGATTAGCTTCGTCCGAAATCGCATACTAGTCGCAGATATCAACGGCTTTCAAATTCATTTGGTTTTGAACTTACAGACGTAGGTGCCATATTGAACTTAACGAGGCAGCGAACGAGACACCTTTTACGCAATGTATAGTTATCATGTAAATTTAAAAGCTCAGCTGGGAGTTTCTTCTTTTCCTACGAAAATCCGACTCATCGGCCGTACAAATACAGTGAACACTGTACTTCCATCCCTCACAGCCTCAGTTTCATTCCTATCAAAATTAAATGTCACTACTATAAAGTATATTGTGAATAGTGAGAACAAAATTCGGATGCATTTTTGGCATAGTTTAGTATAAAAGTATATTTGGTCGTAGTTAAATGGATAGTTCACTTAGAAATTAAAATTGTGTTATTAATTTCTCACCCTCAAGGACGGAGCTTGCAGTTGACTAGGTCTTGGAGGCTAAAGGTCAAGTTTGAGCTCACTTTTCAAATCTGTATTTATTGGCTGTTATTGCCATAAACTAATATTAAAGTTAATGCTGGAGGAGCATATCTCATGCCTTATTTTTGCTCGCTCATTACTAATTTGACTTAAGTTGTTTGAGGGGACCGTAGTGTTTGAGTCAAGTCTCAAGCTCCAGCCCTTTTGAACAGCAAACTAAGCTTTTTACTTTTAATCATTTTTAAAGCCGTTTACCATCACTCAAGGATATGAACATTACAAACTGGAGTCAAAATTACTTACCAAATTACCTAGAGATTTAAATGGATTTAACATTGAAGACTATTCTGTGTGGCTGACCCTTGGGGGAATAGAAAAAAAAAATGACATAAAATGTTCTTTAAAAGATCAAATGCAAACTAAAATGTTTTCAGACACTTAAAAAGGACAGTTCAAAGAAATTTTTTTTTTTTAAATCCGAATGCTTTCTAACCTTGCATAGACAGCAACACAACTGACACATTCGAGGCCCAAAAAAGGTAGTAAGGACATAAAAAATAGCCCATGTGAATAAATACATAATTTAAGTTTTTGGATGAACTAACCTTTTCATCTCTTTATGAGAGACTCATAGCATTCATTAGACCAATTCACAATTTAAAAAATAAAACCACATGGTGCTCAGTTTTGCCATGTCCTTGAAAGCATTGTTGATAGAACGTTTACTAAGTTTCTTTTGACATTCACTGTTTTTGCTTTTTTCTACAAACCCTAATGAATACTGATTCTCTTGTAGGAGGCTATGAACGTGCAGCTCAAGCAGCAGATGAGTACATGGCAAGCATGGTGGAGCTCTTGAAGACCCCTGACTTCGAAGACCAACACGCCACTCAAGTCCTACAGGGTCTCAGCACTATCTGCTATCTCCACATCGCCAACCAAGACAAGGCACAAGCACTTGGTCTCCCCAACATCCTGCTGGAGTTCCTCTCTCCAACCAGTAAGCTCTCAGTTATACCACAGTGCTGGAGCTGCTACCTGCTCAACATCCTGTGTTGCCACAACATCCCCATCATCTGCCAGCTCAAGGACTCCACAGCCCTTCAGGCCAGTCTGGAGAACCTGAAGAGTTTGGACTGGGACGGATGGCCTTTAAACTACGCTCAGGAGCTTCTTGTGGTTTTAGGCTTCCAGCAGAGTGTGAAGAATGATGGATTGCATGAGGAAGATGAGCAGAAAGGCTGTACTTACACCAAGAGTGGTCAGATGTTAAGTAAACAATTAAAAAAGGATGTGTACAAAATATGAGTTTATTTCCATGGTATGCATTCAATTTTACATATGTACACTGGCAGTGAACATGCACATTAACTACAGATATTGAAAATAAAAGCTCATTTACAGCAAGGGTAAAAGTATTAAAACAAAAAGGTGCAAAGGCAAAGATAAACGTTCAAATAAAAATCAAACAAATTGTCCATAATGATTCTTTTCAGGAGGAATTATTTCAGCTTTCATCTGTTGTGGAGTCATCTTTATGTGGCACATCATAGTCATGTGACTGTTCTGTGCTCAGTTCAACACTGCTCTGGCTCTCATCAGCATCACTCTCATCTCCATGTTGCTCCTCCTGATCCTCATCTTCCCCTTCATGTTCTTCTTCAGCATCAAAGGCTATCTCACGCAACTCCTCTAGACTGTCTGGACTTTTACCGGTTAATCTCTGAGAGAAGAAGTGAAAGAAATTGTTAGAGACTTAACTAGGGACATTGATGTGGGTTATTTTTAGTACACCATTTTCCTGTAACTATACCTGGAACTGCAGTATAGCAATGAAGGCAAGAATCATGACTTTTCCCCCCCATTAGTACTACAGGGTTTGCACAGATACTGTAAAATGAAATTCCAGGACTACAGGATTTCAAGCACTACTTTTTTGAAGGACTCAAATCAGAAAACGGCAAAAATAAAGTGACGCACAAAGTATTACTATTAAATGTATACTACATACAAGACCCAAAAGCAACCATGGTCGCAAGTTCCGTTCTTACCAATAGAGTTCAAATGGAACTAACGACCCTAGTTACCCAAAGCTTTTGGGAAACACACCTGAATGAGGATTAGAACATTTTTTTTTATAATTCAATTTGCAGAATGATTCGCAAACCAGTTCCAGTCTAAATTAAATGACTTACAACTTGAAGTTCCAAATTTAAATCAAATTCATGATATGCAACTTAAAGTCCCGATCTGAATAATGAGTTGTGAACAATCACTTTAAATCTTGCATTGCGAAGAATTTGATTTGGATCATTTAATTAGCGAGACTCACAAGCCTGTTCCGAACTAAATCAAATGAGTCCCGATCTGAAACAAATGACTCGCATTACACGCAAAGTTCAATCTAACGCAAAATGATCCGAACCAGATGATTTGCAATCAGATTGGAGTGCTTGAAAGAGTACAGGTTTCCTGCAGATATGAACAAGTGAAATTCAAGACCTTTTTAATTCCACCTTATATGAAAGGTAAGACCTAAACCTGTAATGGAAATATTACATGTAATATTTAATGTGTTTAATGTAAAAAGTAAACAATTTCATGGCTGTTAAATTACTACAATATACAGTGAACTTTTCATATCAGCAGATACTATTCCACACAAAATATCCCCATAAAAAGTACCACTAGAAATATCTGATGTAAAAAAATTCTGAAGCAATATTTTCAGTGCTCTTAGTTTTTACATCTTAAATCTGCATATTTGATTTACCTTTATAAAGGCCTTTTAACTTTTGAAATGTATGCATTACCTTTGAAATTTATTTATTTAAATTTTATGAATTTATCAATAAATTCTAACTGATTCAAAAGTATCGAAAAGGTCAGTTTTACCCATTACTATGTGCTTTAAAAACTATTACAAGCATTTTTGAAGTTCAAAAATGATTGTCTCCTTTAAAATTTCATCTGGTTTTGCTAAAGAATTGCTTGAAATCAACAAAGTCACAAGTTTGAATCAATCCGAGTGGTAAGTGTTAATGACTCAAATGATTCGGTTCATCTTTTTATTTTGCATAGGATGACATGGTCAGTACTACCATTTGCTTAAGCTTAATTGTCTGATGTTAACTGAATTTTTTTATTTTATTAAATTGAATGAAACATTTACTTTCAATAATTCAAGCACTTTAAGTACCTCTTCAGGTAGATGGAGTTTTCCAGGCCTTAATTTCAAAAACTCAAATTCAAGTACTTACAGCACCTTGTGTGTATGTGCAAGTAAATAAAGCAGGGACAGTCTGTTTTCTTTCATCATCCGATAAAGCATTTGGATTCAGAAATTGTCAGACTACAAGTGGATCAAAATCGATACAGAACGGAGCACGTACTTCAATCATGTCGGCCATGTGTTGTACGTGCTGTGCCAGCTCCTGTAGCTCCTCATTTTCACTCTTCAGCTGAGCAATCTGTTCATCTTTGGCTTCAATGTCTTTGTGCAACTAATTTTGAAACAAAGTTAAGCGACAAGTGAGCGCAGGCATCACATCTTTAAAATCATACAATTAAGGAAAAGCCCAGTGACTTGAAATGTTAAGGTATTAGGAAACTTAATTAAAACGGATTCATCAGCCCCGAACAAAGTGGAGTAGACGGGCTAATCATTAGCAAGTCACCCATTGATTAACTCACCTTTTCATTCTCTTGGAGAACACTGAACAGGGCTTTCCGCCTCTCTTCTGCAACCTCCTTCCAGTAGGAGGACCCAGGAGTTTCTGATGAAAAAGAAACAGCACATTCAATACCAAGTTACAGGAACAGACCATCCCAATTAGACTGCAATCATTAAACAAATTAACTGGTACATCTTTGGCACAAAAGGAACTTCATATACTGGACAGGGGGTCATTTACCTTTGATCATGAGCTCATAGGCCTCTTGAGTGACTCCCTCTGGCTGGTTTTCATTTTCTGGACTTGTGGATTTTATAGCAACCTCTGCTTTGACCCTCTTCGAGCCTTTCACCTGTTCAGTGCTCCACATCTTCCTTTTAGGAACCGCTTTGCCATTCTAAACAGGGTGAGATTGTCTTAAACACCATCCTTTCAACTAAAGAAGGTAAACTTCGCAACAAAATGGCATCCACCATCACATACCTCAATGATACGACCAAGGTTCTTATTCACAGTAGACGGCTGAAGGACCTGCAGCGTCCTCCTCCCTGATTCAGCTCCAGATGTTGGTGCTACAAAGAACTTCTGAGAAGAGAAAAGTTAAAGATTTAATCTCAGGGTCCTCAGGTGTCATGAACAAAAACAAAACACAGAATAAAGGCTGATTTCGGTGAGAACGAAAGTTAAGCAACTCTATCCAAGCACACAGTAACAGGCTCCATTCACCTGCCTCAACAGTCATTCTTCTCCTCTTACACTTGTCAGTACGAGATGGCAACAAGCAAGGTATCTGAGCAACTCTGCATGTCAGCAGTTCTAACAAGCGTGGGAAAGGGGCAGGCCGCACATCAGCTGCATGCTGTAAACACCTCCGATTCCCACGGGCAGCGATTGGACCACTTGCATTATTATCTTCCTGCAACATTCTTCAACCTGTAATTACCGTGGGAACTCGCCACAGAAGTCTCCTTATGACCAACTGCAAGTTTGGAGTTGGTTAATGTTTTCACTTAAACAATACGGTGGCAGACAGATGCACCGTTACTGGATTTTAACACACTGGCAATGATTGATTTAAAAACAGAACAAGGTCTGAGTTCAGTTTGTCCTAGATGGAAAATCTGATCAAGTTAAAAACATGCTGCAATGCGTTTCTCTCACTTATTACCCCTTTTGACGATACTAAACAATGAATACCTATGGGCCTTTGTTACATGGCCACTATAGAGTAGTAATTTTAGGGGCCGTTAATCAGTTTATGGGGATGTCTTAAAATTCTTTGAAATTGCCACTAATTTAATCACCCAGCATGACACTGGATGAGCAATCAATCTTCTCTAGTACTAGTAACTGAATTAAATGCATCTTCTAAACCTAGCCATGACATTCTTACATACCTTGATGTTTTCAGAGGGATTCTCTGCATGCTTGGGTCTTCTGATGGCACTCATGTTTTCACCTAGAAAAGAGTTGATAAAATATTAATACTTGCACAACTTCTATAGCTCTTCGTGAAAATGAAGTTAGACTAATTGTTTTCAGCACATATCAAGAGACATTATTTGATTTTTTTGTAGTGGGCGCAGGACACTATAGTTCATCTATGCAAGTGAGGATAGCAATATAAAAGTAAACTGACACACTATACCCTGGACTACCAGAAAAACTGATAGATTTGGGACCAAACATTCAGACACTTTAACCTGATCATGTTTTGCTCAAGAGTTCTTTAATTGCTAGTGCAACCTTTTTTACACCACAGACTGACAAAATTAAGCATTATTTGGTAATTGGTCAACAAAGTACCGATAGTTGTGTACATACGGTCATACTAACAGTTGTCTGAAGCTTTGGTTGATTGTAAGCCATTGCATACGCTTCTATCAAAGTTATCTGACATTATCTAGATTTTGAATTTGTTTTGACAGTTTAACTCTTGAGTTCTTGTCGTTTTATTACCATTTTCTAAACTATAGCGAATAAACTGATAACGTGAGAAATGCTGAAGGTGTCCGAATACATTTTAGTTTGACCATACAGTCGACATTACTGTACGTTGTAAGTGACTTAATCTATTGATTAACGAAACATTTTAGTTAAGTTACACAGCAGCCGAAACTTATTCTAATAAAGGGCTGGTGTTCTACAAAGTTATGCAGTTAACATAACATTAACTGATAACCAAAACATGTTCATAAAAAAATGGATTAACATCCATTCATTCACCATCGATATAAAAAATAAATAAATAAATAAATAAACCGCATACACGTATTAGTAAAAATCACAAGCCTAGATCAAAAGCTGTGTAGGCCTCTGTTTGTGTTCAAACACGTTGAATGAACCGAGCTACTAACACTCTACATTTAAAAGCGCATTGTCATTTCTAACAAAACCAACAAAGAACGTCAAATAACTTAACTAACCAAAAACCAACATAAACCAAATCAAACCAAAAACCATACTTACGTAAACTGCACGATAAACACAGGAAACTCCCAACAACTCACTAGAGCACAACAGCTTGTATGTGAAGAGCGCGCCACTGGCTTAAGTACTGCCTTTGTACCGTCACGTGACTCCGGATTTTTTTTTTTTTTTTTTTTTTTTTTTTTTTTTTCAGCTTTATTTTCAGATAAACTTGAACTGACATTTACATCAAGAACTCGTTTGAGGAAAAAAAAACGTACTCGCATTTAAAACAGTACAAAACTCACACCATATCAACAAAGTCAGATAAATTAAAAAAAATAAAAATAAAAATAAAAATAATTACAGGGGCTGACAAAACAACATAGTGCTTCAAGCGTGTTTAAGAACATAGGACTGTAAACTCAAGGAGCAAGAGACTCTGACATTGTTTCATATAACTCATTTATGGACTGGTTATCTTCCGATAACACCTTTAGAGATGCTATATAATTTTTAATTTCATTCTTAAAACAGTTTATGTTGGGCTTGCTATTATTCCACTTATTCTTGTGTATATGATATTTCCCCATAATGAAAATAATGTTCATCATTTTAGATACCTTTTTTGACAGACCATCCATATATATTATCACTTGAAATTTGTTAAACAAAGAGTTGTTAATCTCAATTTTTAACCATCGATAAACATCCTTCCAAAACCCCATGGTGACTGAACAAGAGAAAAAAAGGTGTTCAATTGTTTCGTGTTCTGTCATACAAAAAACACACGGATTAACTTCAAAATTGAACCTTTTTCTTAGGGTTTCAGCAGCAGGATAAATATTATTTATTAATTTGAACTGAATTTCTTTTACCTTGGGTGAAATTGGCCATTTCAGATAGCTACAATAAGTTTTTGTTAATGTAACTTGATTATCTGTTATCTTTATTTTTGTTGGCTTTTTGATATCATAGAATAGCTTTTCTTTAAACACACTTCCAAGTATTTTGTTGTTACATTTTCTTTCTCCAAATTTCAATTCACCAATTTTTAAATCGGGAAGTTTAACAGTCACATTTGAATTTGTAAGGATATTTTTAATCATGAATTTTAAGGGAAGTGGAATAGCTCTACTGATTTGGTTAAATTCTCTATAAGAGCATTTTAAATTAAACTTTTCGACAAAGGAATTAAACTGCAACAGACTGCCATTTTCATCCATCAAGTCCTTAACATATAGAACATTTTTGTCATACCATTCTTGTTTAAATAATGTCTTCCTGTTAATTAATATGGTTCTATTATTCCACAAGGTGGAGCTATGCGGTGTGAAGTTGTGAGTGAACATCATTTTCCAATAGAGAAGTATTTGTTTATGGAAGTCAGACAGTTTGATTGGTAGTTTAGTTATTTCAAAGTCACACCTTAACAAAAATTCTAATCCACCGACATTTTGGAAAATATATTTTGGTATGTGGAACCATATGGAATTTGGTTGTGTCAAATAAGCTTTAACCCAGTTCAACTTTAATACACCTATCATGGATTCAAAGTCAGCAGCTTTCAGCCCACCATGTTTATAGTCCTTAACCATCACAGACTTTTTAAGGTAATGTGTCTTATTTTTCCATATGAAATTAAAAATGATTGAATTGACCTTTTTAATCATTTGGGGGGGGACATAAAGAGATTGACAAGGATATACTAATTTTGATACCCCTTCTGCTTTTGTTAATAAGATCCTGCCAAGAACCGAGAGATCTCTCATGAGCCAATGATTGAGGGATTTTTTCATACTCTCTACTTTCCCTTCAATGTTTAGTTGTTCTCTCTTATTCTTATCTTTAGACATTATTAATCCTAGGTATTTTAGTTCAGTTTTGACAGGTATGGAGTCTATATTTGTCTCAGCACATGGATAAAGACATAGTATTTCACATTTTTTCAGGTTTAGACATAATCCTGAAGCTTTGGAAAAAACTGATATTATATCTAGGGCTTTTCGAATTAAAAATTTATCTTTTAAAAAGATTACTGTGTCATCTGCAAATTGACTTATTCGATATTCGTAATTGAAAATGGTGATTCCTTTCATTTGAGGGTGATTTACGATTAGATATGCTAGCATTTGTGTACATAAAATAAATAGTTTTGGTGAAATAGGACAACCTTGTCTAATACCACGCGCAATCTTGATTTTTGGTGTCATTCCAGGGTTGAGTAAGATGTAACTATAAATATCATTATAAAGCATTTTTATGATTTTGCAGAATTCTTCTCCAAATCCGAATTTTTTAAGCACCGTAAACATGAAATCATGTTCCACAGTGTCGAAAGCTTTGAAAAAATCTATGAATAAAACAAGACTATCTGATTGAATGAATGATTGGTAGTCAATCATATCTAGAATCAGTCGAATATGATTGTGAATATATCTTCCTTTTATAAAAGCTGATTGATACTCTTCAATAAGTTTCCCAATTACATGCTTTAAGCGATTTGCATAAACTAAAGCAAGAAGTTTATAATCGCTGCATAATAAGGTTATTGGTCTCCAGTTGTCTAGCATCAACAAATCTTTTTGAGGTTTTGGTAATAAGGTTATCAATCCTGTCTTCATTGTGGGGGACAAACATCCTTCCTTTATACATTCTAAAAAAGCTTTACATAGTAACTTTTTGATATCTGTCCAAAAATGCTTTAGGAATTCAGATGTTAACCCATCTATTCCTGGGGATTTACCATTTTTCATTTGTTTTAATGCAGTTTCAATTTCTATTATAGTTAATTCTTCTTCAAGCATGTGTTTGTCTTCTACATCCAGTTTTTTAATGTTTTCATCGATTTTCTCAAATAAAAATTCACAGTCTGATTTGTTAAATTTTGATTTATATATGTTGCCATAAAAGAGACTAATTTCATCTTGGACTAGTTTCTGATCTTCAATTGTTATACCATTTATCATAAGTTTACTTATTTTTTTCTTACTTTGTCTTTGTTTTTCAAGTCCGAAGAAATAAGTTGAACTTTTTTCACCCTTTTCAATCCATCTAGCTCTTGATCGAACATAAGCTCCATTTGCCTTTGTTGTGTACATGTCATCTAATTGGGTCTGCAATAACTTTAATTCAGTATTGTTGTCTGAGGATAATTGTGCATTACTTGTTAGTTGATTTATTTTGTCAATTAGATCCTTTTGCTTCCGTTTCCTTATACATGACAATTTTTTACCTGTGCCAACTGCTATTTGTCTGGTTTTGAACTTAAACCATTCCCATTTACTGATATCACTCATGTCTAGCTTTTCAACCTCCGGGACAAGAGACTTCACCTGTTCACAAAATTCAGCATTTTGTAAGAAATCATTATTAAACTTCCAGATATTTGGAGAATTCAATTGTTTTTTGGATGTTAATAAGTTTAGACTAATCATGCAATGGTCTGTAAGCGGAGAGGCTGATATTTTACAATCTGAAATATCACTACATAACTCACATGAAATCAGCCAGTAGTCTAATCTTGAACATTGACCGTTTCCTGCAGAGTTATACCATGTAAACCGAACTGATGTTGGATTTAATGCTCTCCAATAATCAATTATATGCGTTGTTGTACATAAAGACAGTATAGTGTCGCTATATACAGGTTGAGAGTTCCTATGAGGTAGTCGGTCTAGCCATGAATCAGGGGCTATATTATGATCTCCTCCCAATATCACTTTATCTGAATCATATGTTGTTTTCCATTCCATTATAAGTTGGCTTAATTTTGCATACAACTTCACATTGATTGCTTGATTGTTAAAGCCATAAACGCATATCAAAATATAACGTTTGTTATTTGTCTCTACAACCACCATTAACCAGTGACCTTCAGTATCTTTTTTATGATCCATTATGTTACCTGGAAATTTATTAAATAGTATCATGACTCCTGCTGAGTGTGATGTTCCATGTGCAAAGAAGGCGTAATCCCCCCATTGAACTTTCCAAAATTTTTCATTATCCATAATAGAATGAGTCTCCTGTAAAAAAATGCATTGCGATTTCTGATCCTTACAAAACAAAAAAATGGCTTTACGCTTAGTAATGTTATTTAATCCCCTAACATTCAATGATATAAAAGAAAGTATGGTTGTTCTAAATGCGCTTAACTTTTTTTTTTTTTTTTTTTTTTTTTTTTTTTTTTTTTTTGCAGGAATGAACATGTTGTCCTGAGTAACATATCAAAAATATACATATATAAAAAAAAACAAACAAAAAAAACAACAACAACTTGTAATTTAAGTCCTACTACCCCTTTTGGCAGTTAAATCAATTAAACTTTAACCTGGTAAGATTCATACAAACAGAATATGTTTAAATTAAATACCTGAGAGTTTGTTTCTGTAAACTTAAATACACCTTACCATATTACTGAATGTTTTGCTCTGAATAAGCAGAAAGTGCCTGTGCATTTGTTTACTACACAGCACTTAGGGGTCAACTCTGCGTCCATCAATGAGAGCATATCCTTCTCTTAGGGAGGCCTTTTTTCCGTTTCTTCTGGCTTCTTGCACCTTAGGCCAAAGCTTAGCACGAGCCTCACGATCTTCTTTCGAGAAGTCCTCCTTGAACTGAATGTTCATCTCTCTGCACACTCTTGCCTCTCTTGATCTCCTCCATACTTCATCACGGACAGTTCGCAAGGCAAACTGGATGATTACAGGTCTGGGCATCCTGTTGGTAGCTGCATCGTTCTTCTTTCCCAAGCGGTGCACTGTGTCGACTGACTCACGGAGTTTCTCCACTGACACCGGGATCACTCTTGTAAGGATGCCGATCACAGTCTCTCTTGTATCCTCTTTGTCTTTTTCAGGGAGGCCCATCAGTCTAAGATCCCACCTTCTCTTATATCTGGCTTGCTCCAAACAGATCTGCTTCAGTGATGCATTTTCTTTTTTCAACAGTAACATTTCTTCCTTCACTTTGCTTATTTCTTCCTTATTTTCTCTCACTGCTTGTGTGTTAGCTTCCATTCGACTTTCAAAAGCTTTCAGTCTGTCATCTTGTTCATCAAATCTCTTTATCAAAGTTTGTATTGCATCTAAGATGGTTTCATTTGTTATCTCACCCGACTGTTTTCCCACATCTTGATTCTTAGGTTTCATTTTCTTGGGATTAGGGCTAGGCAAAGGTGTGTGGTCATGAGACATTTTCCGATTTTCTAACTCCATTGCCTCTATTTCATCTTCCTCACATGCCTCACGCAGGGCCGTCAGGTTATAGTCGTGGTCTGTTAAATGTTGAGCTTTAGCCGCTTTGCTAACGTTAGCCATCTCGTTCGCGTTGCAGAAAAAGAAAAAACGAGTAGAGGTGGTCAGCTTCGAAAAACAAAACTCCGTGGGGCTGAGATGTTGTTCGTGCAATTCTTATGTGAAGTTGCTGGTTTTTTTCTGTCGGTGGTTAAATGTTTAGGACGATTTCAATACTTTAATAACGAAGCCTGCAAAAAACGCTACCGCTCACTCCGCCATCATAACTCCTCTATCTGACTCCGGATTTCGCGCGGATAGAGAGACTGACATAAACAAACAGCACACCAAAGGATATTTAATATTTAATTTCACTTATAGAATATTATAATTTCTATCCACTTCGCAAAATATTTTGTGTGTGTGTGTGTGTGTGTGTGTGTGTGTGTGTGTGTGTGTGTGTGTGTGTGTGTGTGTGTGTGTGTGTGTGTGTGTGTGTGTGTGCCTAGTATTCATCACGTTGTGGGGACCAAATGTCCCCACAAGGATAGGAATACCAGTAGATTTTGACCTTGTGGGGACATTTCTCAGGTCCCCATGAGGAAACAGGCTTATAAATCATGCACAATGAGTTTTTTTGATGAAGTAAAAGTGTGCACAATCTCCTGTGAGGGCTAGGTTTAGGTGTAGGGTAGGTGTAGGGTAGGTGTAGGGCCATAGAAAGTACGGTTTGTACAGTATAAAAACCATTACGCCTATGGAATGTCCCCATAAAACATGTAAACCAGTGTGTGTGTGTGTGTGTGTGTGTGTGTGTGTGTGTGTGTGTGTGTGTGTGTTTAAAATAAGCACTATGCACAACTGAATAATGCGTAGGTAGGCTATATTGACTATTTTGAATGTTAGGCTAAATATTTATTACAGTGTAGTCGAATGATGACTATAAGTTTTTATCGAATTGATTGAGAAATTCATTATGTCCGTGTCTACACTGAATTAACTAGTCAAAAGTTTTTGAACAGTAAGATTTTTAATGTTTTAAAGAAGTCTCTTTGCTCACCAAGCCTGAATTTATTTGATCCAAAGGACAGCAAAAACAGTAAAATTATGAAATATTTTTACTATTTAAAATAACGACTTTCTATTTAAAAATGTTATTTATTCCTGTGATTTAAATGCTGAATTTTTAGCATCATTACTCCAGTCACATGATCCTTCAGAAATTATTCTAATATTCTGATTTGCTGCTCAAAAAACATGTATTATTATTATGTTGAAAGCAGCTGAGTATATTTTTTCAGGTTTCTGATGAATAGAAAGTTCAGAAGAACAGCATTTATCTAAAATAGAAATCTTTTGTAACATTCTAAATGTCTTTGTCATCACTTTTAATCAATTGAAAGCATCCTTGCTAAATAAAAGTAGTATTTTATATAATTTCAGATACATGCTGATCTTTTAATCTTCCTATTTATCATAGTATCCTGAAAAAAAATTATTCAACTCTTTTAAATATTGATAATAATAATAATAATAAATGTTTCTTGAACAGCATATTAGAACGATTTATAAAGGATCATGTGCTAAAAAAATAGATTTCACCAGAAATAAATAACATTTTAAAATATACTTAAAAAGTTTCAAAGTACGTCAAAGGTTTGAGACATACTGTGCAAAAACAAGACGTTTAAACAAAACGTGTCCTAGCAGTGCCCTACATAAATCCAGCTGACAGCAGTGCGCGCTGCCGCGCTCCTCCTCTGTCACATGTGCACAGCTGCGTGACGCGCATCGGCCATTTTGAGTTGTTTGTTCAGCGAGGAGCGCTTGTTATTTTCCAGCCAAACGTAGATCAAAGGTCCGAAACAGTCGAAAGAATCGCTCGAAAGACATTTCACCCTTTCTTTCCATCATTATGGGTCCACCGCGATGCAGATCCCGCCGTCTGTTACCTGAGAGAACGGAGGACTTCGGTCGGTTTGTCAGTTTATCTTGACATGGCATATACGGGTGTGTGACGACTGTGGAAAAGCTCGAAAACAAACGGGAGACCATCAAGCTAAACCTCCGCCGAGGATCGATCCATCCGGAGCGGGGTTTTCTTTTGCACTGAGCTCGGTATATTAAGACGTGTTAGGATTGTTTTGCAGTACTTGCTCGGATCGCAACGGGCTTGGAAGACAACTCGAGAAAAAAATGAGGAGAAACAATAGTTAGCCAGTTAGCCAGCCACGCATCCAAGCCAGTCTCTGCTAGCATCGCGATAACAAACATAAAACAGGCAAAAACACAAAATGTAACTGTCGGTTTATTGATGAATACTAGGGTATACTCATACTGGGTAAAAAAAGAAATGTAGCTCCCTTCAACCAGGTTATCAGTCGGTGGCGTGTGTGTGAATTCAGCTTAGCTAGCATTAGTTTGCTAGCCGGCCACAAAATAAAAGCCTCACAATGAAACTCAACCGTGGCAGGAGAGCTCGTGGGCCCATTTTATGCCCTTAAATCCCAAGATGTCCAGCAAACTCTGTGTTCTTACTCAGTGCCAAGATCTCATGGCATCTGCATTTCTCTGCCATGGTTGTCTTTCTCACCTGTCATTCAGATGTGCTTTTATGAGACCGTTTATTCAAAGACATGGATACAAGCAAGAGTCAATCCTGGAAGAGACTTTCCAAAGTCAAATCTCTTGGTCAGCTTTTTAGATAACTTTAAACCAGATTTATTTATCTAAAGACAGGGATCTGTCCCCTCACACACGGACACAAACACAAAACTGTCGGTATGGGCTTTCAGTGTAGCAGGCATTTGTGTTTTCTGTCCTTTACTCAGTGATACAACAGTTTCTCATATAAAAAAACAAATAGTAATTGATCAGGTCGTGTTATATGAGTGGTTTCTTTTTAGTTTACACTTAGCCTCGGCTTGTTTGTCTGTTTTAAAAATGGTGTAACACATCAAAACTTAGACAAGTGCAAACTTACTTGGCCCAAGTGCACTACCCATATTGATTAAAAATGACTTGATTTGATTTAACTTTGTTCTTTAATTCAAATTAGTATGTACTGCTGGTAGTGCTTGGTTATAGCTTGTTTAGTTTTTAAAAGGTTTTGAAAACCACATAGTCTACAGTCAAGGAAATAAAAAGCGAACAAAAATAAAAGTCTGCTTAAGGAAAATAGTACTGTCCGTAACAATGGGAGACCCAAATTCTCGCCGGAATCAAACAAGAAACCGACTCCGTGCCCAGCTACGGAAGAAACGAGAATCTCTGGCTGATCAGTTCGACTTCAAGATCTACATTGCCTTTGTATTTAAGGAAAAGGTACGTTGAGCTATTCTCTGTGAAGCTATTTGGGAATTGACTGTTTGCATGTTATTATACTAATATGCCTTTTCCCACTTCTCGCAGAAAAAGAAGTCTGCACTCTTCGAAGTAGCTGAGGTGGTACCTGTGATGACCAACAACTATGAAGAAAATATCCTTAAAGGCGTGAAGGATTCAAGCTACTCCTTAGAGACTTCTTTAGAACTTCTCCAGAAAGATGTGGTGCAGTTACACGCGCCTCGTTACCAGTCGATGCGTAGAGTAAGTGTTGGCACACAATGCGGGTTGCTTTTGACATTGTCAGTTGAAGATTAAGCTGCTGTCAGCTGTATTACAACCATAATGGGCTGTCTTGTCTAAAAAGCCATGTGTCATCATGTTCGAGGTCACTTGCTGATTCGTGTCTCACTGGCGTTTCTAAATCTGTACAGGATGTGATAGGTTGTACCCAGGAGATGGACTTTATCCTTTGGCCCCGCAAAGATATTGAGAAGATTGTCTGTCTCCTGTTCTCCAGATGGAAAGGGGCTGAACATGAACCATTCAGGCCTGTTCAGGTATGTATATGTAACTTCTGCCAAAAAAATGTTGCTTTCTTATTATTCCAATAAGGATTAGTTCACATCCAGAATAAAAATTTCCTGATAATTTACTCAACCCCATGTCATCCAAGATGTTCATGTCTGTCTGTTTTCGGTCAAAAAGAGGCTTTTTGAGGAAAACGTTCCAGGATTTTTCTCCATATAGTGAACTTCAGTGGGGATCAGCTGGTTGAAGGTCCAAATTGCACTTTCAATGCAGCTTTAAAGGGCTTTAAACGATCCAAGCTGAGGAATAATCTAGCTAAATTATTATATAAATTATATACTTTTTAATCACAAGTGCTCATCTTGCACTAGCTCGACTTACACTGACCCAGTGTTTGCAAAGCAAACATACAAAAGTCAAACTACAAAAAGAGGTAAAATAATGATGTTGACCTTTTGACCATACCTTTTTATGGGTGCGCATTGCAGAGCTAGTGCGATATGAGCATTTGTGATTTAAAAAGTATATTGTTTTTTTTTTTAAAATGACTGATCGTTTTACTAGATAAAACCCTTATTCCTCAGCTGAGATTGTGTAGAGCCTTTTGAAGCTGCACTGAAATTTTAGTTTTGACCTTCAACCCATTGATCACCATTGAAGTCCACTATATGGAGAGAAATCCTGGAATGGTTTCCTCAAAAACCTTAATTTCTTTTCGACTGAAGAAATAAAGACATGAACATCTTGGATGACATGGTGAGTAAATGAAAGTGAACTAATCCTGTAACGCCAAGTTATTAAAGTGCATTATTTGCACAATGGGCATGAATGATGCATAACCTGTTTATAAACGAAATGTAGTAACGTTTGCTTTTAATGTTCACAGGCCAAGTTCGAGTTTCATCATG
Organism: Garra rufa; assembly: GCF_049309525.1. Lineage (NCBI taxonomy): Eukaryota > Metazoa > Chordata > Actinopteri > Cypriniformes > Cyprinidae > Garra > Garra rufa. The sequence goes on from NC_133377.1 coordinate 5,375,476, forward strand.
GAGACTATGAAAAGCAGTTTTTGCATGCTGTTAGTCGGAAGGACAAGGCTGGGATGGTTATGAACAACCCCAATCAGTCTGTCTTTCTCTTTGTGGACAGACAGCACTTACAGGTTGGTTTGATAAAACATAAAGTATAAAGATGCATAATGATAATTAAGGATTTGCTGAGGGTTACTGGCTGATATTACAGTTTTGTTTTTTTTGTACCAATATTTTGTCTAACAAATTTTTATCTAACACAAGATTGCCTTTAATAACATTGTTAAATATAATCTTTAGCAAAACTCAGTATGAAGATTTGTTGTTCATGCTTTACTTTATAATGTTGTGATGCTTAAATGTGACCTGGTGTTAAGTAGCACAGGTATATTTGTATGGGTCAAAATGATAGATTTTTCTTTCATTCCAAAAATCATTAGGATATTAAGTAAGGGTGCTTTCACACCTGCCTTATTTAGTTCGGTTGAATCGCTCTAGAGTTCGTTTTCCCTCTTGGTGCGATTCGTTTGGGCAGGTGTGAATGTAGCAATCGCACTCGAGTGCGCACCAAGAGCGGACCAAAAAAGCGTACCGAGACCTCCTTGAAGAGGTGGTCTCGGTACGCTTTCAAACGAACACTGGAGCGGTTCGTTTGTGGTGAGAACATGAACCGAACTAGAACAGACCCAACCGTAAAAAGTACTGCGCCTTTTTGGACTAATCCAGCTGCCGTAGTCCGCTGCGCTGTTCATTATGGGATGAGGACAAGTATTTGTTGACAGTTAGCGCTTTAGCAACATAGCCCCATGACAGCTTTGATGAGGTGCGGAGCCTCATAAATTTGGTCTGATGATCATATAGGTCCCAACTTTCGAAAACTCACAAGAACATCACAATCTTTCTCATTGTTTAAGGGGCCGTTCACATGTCGCGCCTAAAAACGCATGGAAAACGCCTGTACAGCTATGATAAGCTGTTTCTCCAACTTGTCAATGCTTTCAATGTTATTAAGGGAAAGGATGAAGCTGATTGGTTGGTTTGTCACATGACCTGCGGTGCGCTTGCAGCATTCTGAAAAGTTGCGATGTTTTTATCTCGATGCGGCGCGTTCGCGAATGGGAAAAAAAGTGCGAGTCGCGACCACGTCGCTTCCATTCTGAGCGCACATACCGCGCGTCTACATTTGAAATAACGAGCTTGAGCGCGCAAAAGACGGGACATGTGAATGGCCCCTAACAGTTTAGAAAATACGTTCAACACACTGATCTATATAATTCTCTATTATAGATCAGTGGTTCAATGACACGATTTGGCCAACGCGTGAGGTGGATGTTGTCACATGACTGCATTTTGGTTCGTTTCAACTGGTTCGGACCAGAGCAATCAGTGTGGTGTGAAAAGGACCCAAAACGGCAGAAAAATGCTACAATGTATCATTTGTTGCTCTTGGTCCGGACCACAGATGTGAAAGCACCCTAAAGATCATGTTCCATGAAGATATTTTGTAAATGTCCTATAGTAAATATATTGTAACTTTTTTAATTTTCGCAATAATTGAGATTTTATTATTATTATTATTTGCATCTTCATATTCCAGATTTTCAAATAGTTGTATCTCTGCCAAATATTGTCCTGTCCTAAGAAACCATACAACAATGGAAAGCTTTTTTTATTCAGCTTGTATAAATCTCAAAATGTACCCTTATGCCTGTTTTTGTGGTCTAGGGTAATTTATTTTATTATGCATGTATGTATTTTTTTTTTTTAATAGACAAAATAATATAGAATTTTAATACTGGGTATTTTATTGGTTATTTAAACAGCGTAGTAATTTTTTTTTTTTTTTTTTTCTTTCTATTGACCAGAATTTTATTCAGTGAATCATAATTATACATATAATTAAACGCCTTATAATAACCTAATTTTCAAATTTTAATAACAGTGAATTCATCATAATTACATGCCTATAATAGCCTAATATTTACTGTATGTTATTGAATGACTTTTTATTTTAATATCGTTTATTTGCAGTAACATAAGTAATTTGAGTTATCAGCATTGGCCAAAGTTTTAATATTGATGAATTCCTAATGACTATACACCTAATATTTAAAGGGATAGTTCAATAAAAAAATTAAAATTCTGAAACTACTCACCCTCATGTCTGTCTAAACCCGTAAGAATTTCGTTCATCTTCAGAACACAATGAAATTTTATTTTTTATTTTTGCTGAAATCTGAGAGCTTTCTGACCCTGCATAGACGGCAACACAACTGACACATTCAAGCCCCAGAAAGGTAGTAAGGATATCGATAAAATGGTACATATGACATCAGTGGTTCAACCTTAATTTTATGAAGCTACAAGAATACATTTTGGGCGCAAAAAAAAATTTCAACAATCTTTGAACAGTCTTCAACACGCATGCATCATGGTACTCTCATGAATGGACATCGACTGACACCAAAGAGAAGAAATTGTTAAAGTCCTTATTTTTTTTCGTCTTTGGACACAAAGTATTCTTGTTTCATAACATTACAGTTGAACCACTGATGTCACAGACTATTTTATCAATGTCCTTACTACCTTTCTTGGTCTAAAATGTGGTAATTACATTGCTGTCAATGCAGGGTCAGAAATCTCTCGGATTTCATCAAAAATATCTTAATTTGTGTTTTGAAGATCATTGAAGGTCTTACCGTTTTGGAATGACGTGGATGAGTAATTTTTCATTTTTGGGTGAACTATCCTTTCAGAAATAGTCTAATGTTGTTTGGTCTCCTCTTACTTCCACAGACTCCAAAAACCAAGCTCACAGTTTTCAAGTTGTGCAGCCTCTGTCTCTACCTGCCGCAGGACCAGCTCACCTGTTGGGGGGTTGGAGACATCGAGGACCACCTCCGTCCATACATGCCTGATTAGGAGAAACGTGCACGGAAGACACCCCTCGAGGCCTCGAAGCAAGTTGTCCTTATCCACACATCCCTCAGTTGAATAGATATGAACTTGTGCTTGGAACTCTCCTTTTTGTTAACCACTCATTTTCATCGTGAGATTTAATTTAGCTCCTTTGTTTGTTTTAAACCCCTCCCTCAACCACCAGTCTTGCTTTGGTTCATCCCATCTCCCCTCTCTCTCTCTGATCAGTTTTTTATTTGAACCTGCATGAACATTGATTTTGAGTGGTTGTTCTCTTGGAGCTGCACCGTCAACAATACCAGTCACCGAAGGAACTCTATACGTTAAGGAAACAAAACAAAACTTAAAAAAAAAAAATAAAAAAAGGAAACCAATGACAGACGTCTCTCACATGTGGTCCTCGTGTGTTGGACTGACTTTAACATCACTGTCATGAGGGATAGTTAACAAGTCTGTTATATTGAGTAGAGTAATGACAATCAGTGACAGAGGACAAAAGAGCCTGGGTAGTCTTCCTCAAAAGGCTTCTATTACAAGGTGAACAATACTTGTTAACTCATTTGGTGTAGGCATTGCTTCTCTTTCAGTTACTGCCTTAGTTTTTGCTGGACATTTTAATTTGAGTGTCATTCCTTGCCTATAATATGACAAACCTTGTTTGCTTTATCATTTCTGGAGGAGTGGTGCCTGATGGGGACGGAGGTGCGGTGTGTGATGTATATCTTAAGATGGTTGACACAAACTGTCTGATGCTGTTGTTTTCTTGGGATGGTAATTGTCACCAATCGAGCAACTCATGCACTATATATACATACGAGCTACTGATACCAGATGTAATCATTGGTGGTGGGTATGTGATGGGAGACTGATGTTCAAGCTTATGTAACTACCTAATGAGAAATTTCGTAGCGAAACTTGAAATGGATCATTACGGATTTGTTTTTCTTTTCTAGACCCTGTTCTGAAAGTACTAAATATTGCAGTGCTTGGGACTTGGTATCTGTAAGCCATCTTGGTCTGTTCTTATGGCATAAAATCTTTACTTTCCCCCCCCTTTTTGAAATTCTAAGTTCACGTTGAAGGGGAAGGTGGGTCTTTGTCTTTATTTTGTTGTACCCGTTGTTTGAATAATTCTTTTGAAATAAACACTGCTGAACATATCCTTACACAGTGCATTTTTATGCTGGACTTTATTATATAACATTATGTACATAATCAGCTACCGAGGTGTTTGGTGTGTCTTCCCTGAGCAATGAGTTTTCCGTTCGCCTTGTTGGTGAGATCTACTGTCGCAAATGCCAAAGTCCGTCCTTGTTTTAAAACCTGTGCAGTGATCAGGACGTCTTCTCCAATTTTAGCTGCATTCATGTATCTGTTAAATAGAAAGCAAACACATTTAAGTTTTAAGGGTCTGTTTTAATTGAGACTAGGGCTGTTTGTCACCAATATTTCACTTGTATTGTCTTAAATCTTAGCAACAAAGTTATTGAACATTTTCCATCATTGAAAAAATACAGTTGAACACTTGTGACAACATGCCCCAATATGTCACAGTAGGAACCTGACATCTAACAAGCTCATACAATTACAAGTACAAATCATAAAACAGCAAAAGTATGAAAACACTATTGCCGATAATTGTTATAAACAAATTGTAGAAATTTTAGGGCTGGCAAGTCAATTAATCGAATCTAAATTTACAAGTTTCTTAAGTAGCACAGGTATTTGTAGCAATGGCCAAAAAAATACATTTTATGGGTCAAAATTATTGATTTTTCTTTTATGCCAAAAATCATTAGGATATTAAGTAAAAATGATCTTCCATTAAGATATTGTGTACATTTCCTACCGTAAATATATCAAAACTTAATTTTTGATTAGTAATATGCATTGCTAAGAACTTAATTTGGACGACTTAAAAAGTGATTTTCTCAATATATATTTTTTTTTTGCACCATCAGATTCCAGATTTTCAAATAGTTGCATCTTGGCCAAATATTGTCCTATCCTAACAAATACATCAATGAAAAGCTTATTTATTCTCTTAAAAAAATTGACCCTTATGACTGGTTTTGTAAGCCAGGGTCACATGTGGGTGTACTGTGTGTATATATATATATATATATATATATATATATATATATATATATATGAATATTCTCATTTATAAATAATTTGTATTATATATAAATGTTACATATAATTTTATATATACACATAAATATACAAAGTACACACACATAAACAAAAAAGGTCAACAAAACTTTTATTTTGGATGCAATTAAACGCCATTAATTGATTTGCCAGCACTACGAAATTTATAACCAAACATTAATGAAAAATAGCCCTAACTGCATTGCATGGTTGAATATTGTCTTTTTTTAAATATTGTCAAAGTATGCAGTTGTGGTTTTATTGTCTTCACTTGTTTATGTGACCCTGGACCACAAAACCAGTCATAAGGTTAAATTTTACAAAACTGAGATATATACATCAATAAATAAGCTTTCTATTGATATATGGTTTGTTAGGATAGGACAATATTTGGCCGAGATACATCTATTTGAAAATCTGGAATCTAAGGGTGCAAAAAAAATCTAAATACTGAGAAAATCACCTTTAAAGTTGTCCAAATTAAGTTCTTAACAATGCATATTACTAATCAAAAATTACAAATTACAAATTACAGTAGGAATTTTATAAAAAATCTTCATGTAACATGATCTTTACTTAATTTCCTAATGATTTTTGACATAAAAGAAAAATCAATTATTTTGACCCATACAGTGTATTTTTGGCTATTGCTACAAATATACCCCAGCGACTTAAGACTGGTTTTGTGGTCCAGGGTCACATATATCAGTTGTACAATATTATGATATTGAAATTATAGTTTGAAGAACAGAATTAAAATGTAAAGACTGTTTTGAGCTAGGTATTTGAAACCAATATACAAACCACTGCATTTATGTAACTACTATAGTAGTTATTCATAATTAGAATCTTTTATTTTTAAATTTTCAATTATATTTTAGTTAAAGTTTTACTAATTTTGCCATGTGCATTTTTTTTATATTCCATTCCATTTTATATATTTTTAAATAAAATATTACAATTTGTAATATATAAAATTCATTCCAAATGCCGAAAACACTTTTATTATTATTATTATTATTATTATTATTATTATTATTTCATACTAAAAAATAAATAGACTATATATATACACTACCAGTCAAACATTTTTGGACAGTAAGATTTTTTTAATGATTTTTACAGAAGTTTCTTCTGCTTACCAAGCCTGCATGTATTTGATCCAAAGTACAGCAAAAAAAAAAAAAAAAAAAAAAAAATATATATATATATATATATATATATATATATATATTTTTTTTTTTTTTTTTTTTTTTTTTTAAATATTTTTAATATTTAAAATAACTGTTTTCTATTTGAATATATATAAAAATTTTATTTATTCCTGTGAATTCAAAGCTGAATTTTTACCATCATTACTCCAGTCACATGATCCTTCAGAAATTATAAATGATTAGAAATTACATTATAAATGTCTTTAAAAAAATGGTTTGGAATGGTACAGTGTGCGATGTTACAAAAAGCTTTTTATTTCAGATAAATGCTGATCTTTGGATCTTTCTATTCATCAAAGAATCCTGAAAATATGTACTCAACTGTTTTAAAGATTGATAATAATAAGAAAAAGAAATGTTTCTGGAACAGCAAATCAGCATATTAAAATGATTTCTGAAGGATCATGTGACACTGAAGACTGGGGTAATGATGCTAAAAAATTAGCTTTGATCACAAGAATAAATTACATTTTAAAAGATATTCAAATAGAAAAAAAAATATTTTAAATAGTAAAAATATTTCACAATAATACTGCTTTTGCTGTATTTTGGATCAAATAAATGCAGGCTTGGTGAAAAAAATCTTAATTCAAAATCTAAAATCTAATATTGCCCCAGTCTAAGGTCCGTGTACTTTTTCATTCATTCATTATTCTATTTTGGAATGAAAGATGAAATTTAAAGAAGGGTGCAGCTTGTTTTTTTGTTTAAAAGAAAAAAAAGCAGAAATGGCTGTATTTTGTTTTCCAAATGTATTGTTGTCATCAAATAATAGTATTAGAAAATTGGACGCATTTCCGATCGTTTTTTAATTTGTAATATTTATTTGTACATTTATTGTATTTCATTTGACTGATCCTATCTTTACCCGGAAGTAAATTACACCGTCGTGCGGGTATCAGTGATGCGCGGGTTGATCCGAAATGAGCGGGTGCCCGCGGTTACGAGTCATCCAAAAATATTTTTAATGATATTCGGGTCCCGGTCGGTCGGGTCGTTTGAAATAAAGATGCCAATTAAACCTTTGTAATTTATATAGTACTAGACACACTTTTCTATGAAATACATAGACCTACACTTTATTGGCTGAATAATATTTACCTTTTGAATGTTGAGCGTTATTAACTGTTGAATAAATGCTGACAAAATGCCCGATTTCCCAACACGTTGAACTGAGCAATGCCATTGTACCATTTTAATAGGCTACTTC
>NC_133377.1:5383454-5416040 GCF_049309525.1 Garra rufa
TTATTCAAACAAAACATTTTAAGCTTTCAAATAATTTAAAGCTTGTGTCACGTTGTTTATTGTAAGATGTAAAAATAAGATTTTTTTTTTTCAATAAAATTACGGCTTTCTTCTGTTCAACCTAACTCGTTTCACAGAAATATTTATTTCATAGCTATTAATCTGCACCCTGCATGTTTTATTTTGCTGTATGGTTTATAATCTGAGAATCTGAGAATTACCGATGGTAAGTGCAAATACTGTAATGCAAATTTAGTAAGGAGAGTGGAGAATTTTATTTTTATTGTATATCATAGCCACGGGAACGTTTCATTTCGCCAGGATTTAAGTTATTATAAGTGCACAACCTTGATGCTTAAATAAAATGTTGATATTAGCTAGACAAAAAAAATGAAGCTTAGGCTTGCAAAGTCGGTGTTTCACGGTGTTCGGCCATCCACCGATTAAATTAATTGTCCACCCCCCACCTTTCGTTTTTTATAAAAATGTTATAAAGAAATAATTTTTTTATAGAAATAATATCAATGTAGTTATACAATACAATCATCCGCTTCATACAGCACGAGCAACAGCGCAAGAGAGGAGTGATTCAGCGAGATGATTGACACGACGATTAAGATAGATAGATAGATAAATAGATAGATAGATAGATAGATAGATAGATAGATAGATAGATAGATAGATAGATAGATAGATAGATAGATAGATAGATAGATAGATAGAGTGTTATAAATTTGGTTGTCAAGTAAGATTTTTTTTATTGTAGATTAAAAAATGTACTAATTTGGTGATCCAGTGTAAATATAATACAGTATAAAATGAGTTTTGTTTTTTTGGTTTTTTTTTTTTTTTTTGTACATTTTTTAAACTCTAATATTTTATTTCCCTGGGATAAATAAAACGTTCCTGTGGCTATATACCTACATGCACCTATATATTTTTTCTTATTTAACAAAAGTTCACTTTGCGCTCTTGTGCTCCTGCCTCCGCTATAGTCCTGACTCCTGTCAATCATCTCTGAACTACCTTGATATTATTTCTATAAAAATTATTTCTATATAATATTTTAATAAAAAAATGACTGTGGGGCAGTAATTTAATCGTTAAATGTCCGAACACCGTGAAAAGCGACTTTTTAAACCGTTTTTTTTTTTTTTTTTTTTTTTTTATCTTTAGCTGATATCAACATTTAACTTAACCATCAAGGCTGTGCACACTTATAGTAACTTAAATCCTGGCGAAATGAAACGTTCATGTGGCTGATATACAGTGCAGTAAAAAATTTAATTCTCCACCCTCGGTACCTTATGTAAATCTGCATTACAGTATTTGCACTTATCATCGCTTGTCCAAACTGAGCATGTCTAAAAGAAAAGTTATGACTGCTGTGCATTTACACACTTGACTGAACACTGATCTGTTCTTCTTTGCGCTGTCTGTACCGCAGATACTCAGATTTAAAATCATTCAGCAAAATAAAACATGCTGGATGCAGATTAATATTTGTGAAATAAATATTTGTGAAACGAGTTAGGTTGAACACAAGAAAGCCCAGTCAGAGGACTATCATCTTGTTGACTCTCATTTTAATAGAAACAGCCAGGTATGCAATCCTTAAAAGAATCAAGAAATAACGCGACACAAGCTGTAAATTATTTTAAAGCCGTAAATCTATTGTTTCAATAATTTACACTATTTGTATTTCTTGTGTACATGTGATTTTCTAATTGCTTTTCCAATTATTATTATTACAATGTTTTTAGTTATATTGTATTATATTTTGATGTAATTAATGTTATTGCACTTGTATGTTTGTTGTTTTAAAGACTGCAAAAGAATGAAAATAAATAAATAATGGTCTTTTATTTTGTTGAACGAACAATGGATGGCGTCACCGGTCCAGATTCGGTTGACCAATCGGCATAAAAGGGCGTCTGGCGACCGCCCACATGTGGAAAACGAATTTTGAAGTCGTTTATCCGTTTTCTACCGTGAATCAAAAAACGAAAAATCGAGCCGAAATCTCGTTTTTTCGTTTTGTGAACAAATGAAAAAACGAACAAATGAGCCGTTTTCTTATTTCTGCTTATTTCGTTTCAAATTGAAAATGAAATGAATAAAACGTACACGGACCGAACTGGTCTGGCTGGTTTACATATCAATGTATGCATCTCCAAGGAGAATCACTGAACCACAGATTTCGCTCTGCACCTACCTTACTTAAAACCCGGTCAAATCCAGGACAATCCACCATCGCTCTCATGATCTGTTTTATTGAATTTAGCGACAACGAAGCCATCGCTGATAATGCAAATACCACAACACACAGAGTGAAGGACAAGTTCACTCCTGAAGAATGTTTGAAAGATGGCTCAAATGTTATACAAAATAAAAGTACTGTTATTTTCCGAAGTAAAACACATTTTAAGTTTTTTTGTTTAAAACGCATCTTACCACACGCGAGGAGAACTGCAGATAACTTATGATAAAATACACTGAATTCTTCTAAATAGTCAAATAAATCTAACGATTTAATCGAAGAATTCTTTTTGAAGCTAAAACTGACAATCCGGCGGTGAGAACTTTTATTATGAAATCAAGGCTCATTCATGATTCATTTGAGTCGGATCTTTTCAGTGAATCTGATGAACAAAACAGATATGAACGATTCGTTCAAGAACAGGATTGAATCAATTTAATCTTTTCAGGCAACATACTAATGCTGCGTTCCAGGCAGTTTTTTTAACTGGCAAATCACCACTTCAAACCACGACTCACGACTTTGTAGTGTTCCAGGCAAGTCACGCCAAACTGCCTGGGCACATTTATGAATTATTATTATTATTATATTATTATTAATTTGATGGCAACGTTATATTGTCCTAATCTCTATTTTTCCACTGTGTACTACTTGCATAAACACAGCACCTTTTAGGGCTGACATTGTTGTTTCGCGGGCTATGTCACGTCAGAACTCGGAACTGGGAGTCCAGTCCCTTTAAGGCAAGTCATGTCACTCGGCGGCCGTCTTTGAAACGCTACTCGGGCAGGCAAGTGCAGCTCCTATCTCTTTGAATGGGGAAACATCAAATTCTCCAAAACTGTTCGCCAAGCTTACGATTAAATTTCATATTTTAAATCTCCAAGGAAATACAACAAGAACTGCTTCATAAATATGGTTCCTTGTGCTCCAATAGCGTTAAAAAACGCTTATTTTTCCGGCTAAATGAGCCAGTGCGCACGCGCAGTACCGAGCGCACGTCTTTGAGCGCCGATTGTTTCTATAGCAACCGGGACTTCTAACGGCAGCTGCAGTGACGCGCTGACTTTACTAATCAACGATTGGCTCTTTCACTAAGAAGGCGGGGCTTCGCGGCCATAATGAGCGTTGCATTTTTTCCCCATTCAAAACTAAACGTACATCGATCTAGTACGAGTTCACGAGTGGGAAGTCACGGGTTTGACTGCCGTTCCAGTGCACTTTCACTGGTAGAAGGTTGGAAAAACACGGGTTACGGGTTGCCTGGAACGCGGCATTATTTTAGAATGATTTAATGATAATGCTAACTATATTTAGGTTCTAAATGTATTTGTGTTTATTCGCTGACGCATGACTGCAATAAAATGGCTCATACGTACCTTTACTATTACTTGATTAATTTAATACACTAAAAGTTTTTGAACAGTAAGATTTTTAATGTTTTTAAAGAAGTATTTTCTGCTCACTAAGCCTGCATTTATTTGATCCAAAATACAGCAGTAAATATTGCGGGGGAAAAAAACAGTAATATTGTGAAATATTTTTACTATTTAAAATAACTGTTTTCTATTTGAATATATTTTAAAATGTAATTTATATCTGTGATTTCAAATCTGATTTTTTTCTAGTCACATGATCCTTCAGAAATAATTATAATATTCCGGATTCAGTGATTCTCATAAATGCTGATCTTTGGATCTTTCTATTCATCAAAGAGTCCTGATAAAAAAAACAATTTACTCACCTCTATTTGAATTATTTCTGAAGGATCATGTGACACTGATAGCTTTGCATCACAGGAATGAATTACATTTTTAAAACGTATTCAAATAGAAAGCAGCTATTTTAAATAGTAAAAAAAAATCACAATATTACTGCCTTTGCTGTGTTTTAAATCTAATAAATACAGGCTTGGTGAGCAGAAGAGACTTCTTTAAAAAAACATTAAAAATCTTACTGATATGTTATTTGTGCATATCTTTTTTTATTATTAAAGAAGAATAATTGAACATTACAAAAATATTGAAATATAAATCCAAATACACAAAATTTAATAGCAATCTAACTGTATAACTGTAAATAAGAGGAGAAAAACAGATAAACAAAATAAACTAATACCACATAGAGAAAAAAATAAATAAAATAAAACATAAAACCTAGAAGTTATTCGTGCATATCGATTTTAGAGCACTGGCACATAATTACGTCATGCTATAAAAGAATCACTGAATCGTGTTCAGTTCGAAAGAACCGACTCTTTCAGTACTACAGTTAAATGCTTCCGAAAAGCCTCTATTTGAACAATAATACTTCTTTAGTTTAGTATGTTAAATTTGGGGTAATAATGCTTTGAGCCCGTTATTTATAGTATAGTGTAAATAAATTAGGTCCAGCGACCACAGTCATACGTTAATCTTGATATTACATCTCCGTGTTTTCGCGGGTTCCACCCGGAATGTTTTTGTGGCTGTACGCGTTCATGTCCCGCCGTTATATTCAACTGTGAACATGTCCAACACTGTAATGTCAGATAATCACGCCGATCAGCAAATGTCTGCTCTAGAGGAAACGAGGACGAGTCTTTGCGATCAATTTGCCTCTGTCTCTGGGTCGGATAGTGCTGTGGCGCAGTGTTATCTAGCAGAAAATGAATGGGATATGGAGGTATGCCACTATTACTACACTCCTTAACTTTTGCTGCACCAAGTTTCTGTAAAAAACAATTTAACTGAGTAAAGTATGTTTAGCATTTCTCATCTACAACCATTCATGTTCTTATAAAAGCTTTTTTATTTCTGTGTTTCTGCCAGAGAGCATTGAACTCTTTCTTCGAGGCTCATATGGATTCAGTCTTTGATGTTGAAGATGTTGAGGAAACTAAAAATGTTTCTGGGAATAAGAGAAAGGAGGTGAATTCATCAACCACTGCTGACAATTCAGGAACAAAGAAGAAATTTAAGACAGACCAGATGACTTGGTAATGTTTTCTCCTCTATTCACTGGAAAACTGCATTTGCTCTACATTTACAGTTGAGGTTAAAAGTTTACATCCCCCTTTTAAATCTGCAAAATGTTAATTATTTCACCAAAATAAGAGGGATCATACAAAATGCATGTTATTGTTTATTTAGTACTGCCTTGAATAAGATGTTCCACATAAAACATGTTTATATATAGTCCACAAGAGAAAATAATAGTTGAATTTATAAAAAAAAAAAATTACCCTGTTCAAAAGTTTACACACCCCTGATTCTTAATACTGTGTTGTTACCTGAATGATCCACAGCTGTGGTGTTTTATTTTTAAATAGTTGTTTATGAGTCCCATGCCTGCTGTTCTTCATAAAAAAATCTTCAGGTCCCATTTACAGAATTTGTGTGTTTTTGATTACTTTACAACAATGACTGTATGATTTTGAGATCCATCTTTTCACACTGAGGACAACTGAGGGACTCATATGCAACTATTACAGAAGGTTCAAATGCTCAGATGGATCTCAAAATTATTGTTGGAAAGGGTTCAAATACACAAAAATGCTGGAAAACTAAAGAATTTGTGTGACCTGAAGGATTTTTCTGAAGAACAGCGGGCAGTTTTACTGTTCGGGACAAACAAGGGACTCATGACCCTTGAGAACTATCACTAAACAAAAAAAAAAAAACTTTATTCAGGTCTGTACTAAATAAACAATAACATGCCTTTTTTATGATCACTCTTATTTAGGTTAATAATTAATATTTTGCACATTCTGAAAGGCGGATGCAAACTTTTGACCTCAACTGTACTATACTCTATACTAATAATATTTGGAATCTTTTTTTTAAATTGTATTTTGTGTAGCATTGACCTGACAGCAGAGGAGCCCACCTGCTCCAGCAGTGTGAAGCCCCAGGAAAGTCAGGCTGAAAGTGGTGTAACTGAATCGAATGCAGAGGACAGCAAGCTCTCCATCATCAGCTGGAATGTGGATGGTTTGGACACATTAAGTCTTGCAGAGCGTGCCAGGGGCTTGTGTTCGTATCTAGCTCTGTGAGTTGTTTAGAGACCCCTGATAGCCTGTATTCCATGTTTTATTTGATACTAAGGTTGTTTTGTTTTACTTTTTGTTTTCTTTTAATCGTTGCTCTTTTGTAGATATACACCAGATGTGGTTTTTCTTCAAGAACTTATTCCGTCTTATATTCAGTATCTTAAGAAACGTGCTGTCAGCTACCTGTTTGTTGAAGGTAAGAGAATCACCTCAGTGCTCATTAAAGTTGTGTGTGAGTTATTCACTGATTAATCATTAAGTTCTCTGTCTTTAAAGGAAGCGAAGATGGATACTTCACCGGACTGATGTTGAAGAAATCAAGAGTAAAACTTTTGGAAAGTGAGATCATCTGTTATCCTACGACACAAATGTTGAGAAATCTGTTAGTTGCTCAGGTAAGTTTAATGTTTATAAGCATTATCCAAAGATTGTTTTGGGGTATACTGTTCAAAAGCTTGGGGTTGTTTTATTTGATAAAAAAAATACAGTAATATTGTGAAATGTTATTGCAATTTAAAATGATTGTTTTCTGTTTAATATGTTTTAAAATGTAATTTATTCCTGTGATGCAAAGCGAAAAAAAATTTCAGCATCATTTCTCCAGTTTTCAGTGTCACACGATCCTTCAGAAATCATTCTAATATGCTGATTTGCTGCTCAAGTGCTGATTAATATTTTTGTGTAAACCGCAATAATTTTTTTTAGGAATGTTTGATCAATTTATTGCATCCTTGCTGAATAAAAAGTATACATTTATTTGAAAAGAACTGACCCCAAACTTTTAAACAGTAGTTTATGTATTCTGTAATATTTCCTTTTCTAGGTTGTTGTGAATCTCTCATAATTTATTTGTTTCTCATCATTCATACACACATTAATGTATTTTTTGACTGTGTTGTGTCTTATTAAGGTGACTTTCTCAGGTCAAAAGCTATACTTGATGACATCACATTTAGAAAGCTGTAAGAACCAAGCAGAGGAGAGAATGAAACAACTGCGGGTCGTATTTCAAAAGATAAAGGAAGCACCAGAGGACGCTACTGTCATTTTTGCTGGGGACACCAATCTTAGAGACTCAGAGGTAAATAAAAAAGGCTTTAAAAATCACCACAATGACTAGACGGATGATACCTACCGTTTTGGTCAAAAGTTTACACCCCCCTTTTATAATCTGCTAATAGTTAATTATTTTACCAAAATAAGAGTGATCTTACAAAATGCATGTTATTGTTATTAAGTAGTGACCTGAATAAGATATTTCACATAAGAGATGTTTACATATAGTTCACAAGAGAAAATAATAGTTGAATTTATAAAAATGACCCTGTTCAAAAGTTTACACCCCCTTGATTCTTAATACTGTGTTAACTGAATGATCCACAGCTTTGTTCATTTATTTATTTTTGTTTAGTGATACTTGTTCATGAGTCCTGAACAGTTAAACTGCCTACTGTTCTTCAGAAAAATCCTTAGAGTCCCACAAATTCTTTGGTTTTCCAGCATTTTTGTGTATTTGAACCCTTTCCAGCAATGACTGTATGATTTTGAGATCCATCTTTTCACACTGAGGACAACTGAGGAACTCATATGCAACTATTACAGAAGGTTCAAATGCTCACTGATGAAACATGCATTAAGAGCTAGGGGGGTGAAAACTTTTGAACAGAATGGAGATGTGTACATCTTTTTTTGTAAATATTTTGCCTAAATATCTACCCCTTCAGAAGATAGATGTTTACCAAAAGACCAAATAAGTTAAATTTCCCCTGATCTTCAAATTTAAAAAGCCCCCCACCCCCCTCAAAATCATACAGTCATTGTTGGAAATCATTGAAAATACACAAAAATGCTGGAAAACCAAAGAATTTGTGGGACCTTAAGGATTTTTCTGAAGAACAGCGGACAGTTTTACTGTTCAGGACAAACAAGGGATAATGAACAACTATAACAAAAAAAAAAACAGCTGTGGATCATTCAGGTAACAACACAGTATTAACAATCAAGGGGATGTATACTTTTGAACAGGGTCATTTTTTATAAATTCAACTATTTTTTCTCTTGTGGACTATATGTAAACATCTGTGAAATATCTTATTCAGAGCTGTACTAAATAAACAATAACATGCATATTGTATGATCCCTCTTATTTTGGTAAAATAATTATCATTTTGCAGATTCTGAAAGGGGATGTAATTGTAAACACTTGACCTCAACTGTAACTGGTGGTACTCAAAGAGTTTAAATATCTGAAACATATAAAAGAAAACTACATTTTCGAATCATATCTGTGAAATAGTGTATTGTATTAATAATTTTTCAGTTTGCTGTTGATGAAGGCTAGTTGAGTTTATATAATGGGCCTGTGACTAACAATCGCAGTTCCACATATAATGGAGGAATGAAAGTACAGTGAAAGTCACTAGTGCACTTCAGCCTTTCTGAACATTGTTTCTGTCCACGTAGGTGGTAAAGGTGGGAGGTTTGCCTCCAGGTGCGTGTGATGTGTGGGAACAGCTGGGCAAACAGGAACACTGCCGATACACCTGGGACACCAAAGCCAACAGCAATAAGACTCTGCCTTATGTCAGCAGATGTCGCTTCGACCGCATCTTCCTTAGGTCTGCTAAAACCGGCCCAAGAGTCACTCCTGAGCACATGGCCTTGGTCGGAATGGAGAAACTGGACTGTGGCCGTTACACCAGTGATCACTGGGGAATTTACTGCACTTTTAACACATGAGTATTAGCAATAGGTCCAGATAGTTAGTAGTGTTTGTGCTAAGAAAAAAGAATAAAGAGTGCCTACAAATCCAGACTATAGATCAGTGTAAGAAACAAAGACATACAGATAATAATAGGATGCAAAGCTTGATACAAAATGCTACAGAGCTGCAGAAAGAGATCTTATTGAAGGGTTTGAGTAGAACGGGTTACTTCTTCAAACCTCAGCAATTGTTATTGTCGTTGGGGTTTTTTGTATTTGTCATACCAAATCATCTGTTATCATAAACCATGTCACAGTTATGACATGATAGCTGCTCTTTCATTTTCAAATTACATTTTTTAAATGTGAAAGTGTTGACTGAATTTAAATGATTTTATTTAAATAAATGAGACCTTGATTTATTGTGGTATGGTTGTGTGTCCTATATTATACCACAAGTGGTCAGTATTTCTCCAACATTATGGCCCTTTACATAAATAAGCCTTTAAATGTCATTGGAACAGACACACAGTGTACTATTACTTCTTGAAACTACATACAGAGTGTGTATATACTATTAAAAAAATCTGAAACCAAGTTAAATTTTGTGTAAAATGTGTAAAACACAAAATTGCGCAAATATAGAAACAATGAATTGGTTACATTTACAATAATGTTTTGAAAACACTCAAAATGCTATTGTAAAATACTGAACCAAATACAACTTTAACAACAGTTTTAAAGTAATCATCTGTGTTCTTCTACATAGAATTGACAGATTACTGTGGTTAAAACACAGGAAACTCTACAATCCAAACCAAAAAAAAAACATTAAAATACTGTTAAAATTTTAGTTTATTGACTTTCTTTTAAATTTATATTTTCTCTATTTCCCAATAAATTATTTTCAAAAGTTAGTTTACATACCAATGTCAGGAGGTTGAGATTAAATATGACACAATGTGTGACAAAAAATATCACTTGCAAACAGAATATTGTTACTGTGCATTATTATCAGAGTCATTCCTGGTAGTAACATCTTTGCATCATATTTTAAGAAAACATGTTTTTATCATTCTACCAAAATCGTGACATGTTTAACTATTAGGAATACATACTGGCCAAGTTCAGGCACTCAAAAAATAATAATTATGCTTAGATTGTTCAGACACTGGCTGTGAAAGTATTCCACCCTGTTAGGGACATATACATAGTTATCACAAAATGTTAATAATGTAAATGTTAAACAATAATGATCTTTTCTTGGATAGCATATGTCCCTTATGCCATAATAGTATTTTTTTTATATTTGAAACAATAACAAAACAATTATTGATTAATAAAATATGTCTTGATTATTAAGAACAGGCACTTTGTGCCCATTTTTGCCAACAGGATGGTAAATGTATGTAAAAAAAAATGTGCTCAAAAACATAGTTGCTGTTAATGCTGCTCACCTCACAAAATAAAACAAAAGTATGCCAAATATTTAATGTTGCTGTCAAATTATAATTTAAAATGACTTGTCTAACAGGGTGGAACAGAGCATAACAGGGTGGAACACCAGCGTTAACAGGTTTTCCAACAAGCTTTCCGTCATTGTCCTGCATGGTTTGCCATCTGTAATGTGTGGAACTGCATCTATATAATATTGTTTCAAAACAATACAAAAAAGATTTTCTTTGGAGGAGAGCCACAAAAAAAAAAAAAAAAAACACAAAAAGGAACAGTAATAGACAGTGATGCCCTTGTTTACAGGCACTTTTTATGCACAAAAACTTAATATTTAAAAAGGTCATCAGATGCAAAACAAACTTTTACATGTTGTTTGAACATTAATGTGTGTTGGCAGTTTGTGTACACAACCACCCTACAATGATAAAAATCCACCCAGTGGTATTTTTTAATCTTTAAAAGTAATATCCCCTTTTAAAAATCAGGTCATTCTCAGTTTCTTGTCGGTGTGACGACACACAGACAGAGGCCGCTCCCACGATAGTTGATTGACACGGGCACCTTACCTTAGACCCGCCCTCACCGAGCTGAAACAGTCCGACTCCGATCGCCATTGTGTCGACTCAGGTGCAGAGGAAGACAAGAATGTCTCAGATTGAGTGATTGAGGTGTTCTGTTGTTGGATGTAATAATAAACATAGCAGTCGTCATTTACTCCTGACATCTGAGCCACTGAAGACGCAGAGGATAACGTTACTTTCATTCTGAAAGGAAAATGCCCGATCCCGATCTACATATGCATCTATGTTCGTGAAAATCATTCGTGATGCAGCTTCACCCACAGCAGAAGTGAGTATAAGGGTTTTTAATGCATCTCTGCAAATGGCCTTTCTTAATAATGTGCTTGTTGGGAAGTTTTGCCAAGTTTCGCTAAATGCAGCTACAGTAAACATTACGGCTGGTCATTCCATGGCAGAGAAGGGCGGTGTGAGCAGAGCTCATTTGCATTTAAAGAAACATGCAATAGAATGAGCAGACCCTAAAGACCATAAAAGAATCTTATGAACTTGTGAAAAATGGGCATCTGATGACCCCTTTAAAATTTCTGTTCTTATTTTTTATTTCGGTCTTCTGCCTACAGTTTGTATCACTTTCTGTAAAAAAAAAAAAATTCTCACATTAAGCAATGTATTATCTTATTTCATAGGATCTCCCACTTTAGCTGAATGCTACTGTCCCGTGTAATGATCACATGAACATGTAATACAAATTTATATTGTGGTTGAATTACCCATATAACTATGTCAGATATGTTTTTACTTTTTTTTTCTCGACTAAATTCTCCATAACATAATCTAACATGGTGGAACTTGGTGGAAGAGTGTGACAAGCAGGATAACATTTAAAAAAACTAGAATATGACGCTTACCTCAGTTTGTACAGTTGAATTCCAGCGGGAGAAATGAACAATATCACTTCCTAAAAATGGTCTCAATGGAATTGTAGTCTGTTTTGGAAGGCTAAAAAAGTACATACTAACAGGGTAGAATGACTTTAGGGACACGGTAAATGAAGAAAATTGTAAAAAAAAAAATAAAAAATAAAAAACTATAGTTATAGCATAGTAGTTTATATATATATATATATATATATGATTACATGCAGTTTAGCCTAGTTTATAACATTAAAAAATTACAGGTTTTTATCATTTCATGGCTTATATTCTTGTGGAAGTTGTTCATTCAAACAGTAAATACCATTTTGTGGCTCTTATATTTGTTGTGACAGATCAAGTGGCACTGAATCGAACATCTCTTCCCCTGTACTAGTTATAGCATGAAACAAACATGAATGAACATTTTGTTTCAATGTGGAAAGACATCAATACACACCATTTTTTCAAGTTCAAGTCTACCAACATGAATCTACTCCCCTGTCTGGTTTGTTTGTCACAAATTCTGCATTATGATTGGTCAGATCGCCTGTCAATCAAACTCCCTGCAAAGGGTAAATTGTGCATTTTGAATATATACAAGTAGAGAAATAAAATTAGCCTTAGCAAGTGAAATGAGTCTGCCATTTTTTCCTAAACTATCATTTCTGTCGCAGAATGCTATTAAACACAATACATAATTGAAACGGTGTGCATTGAAATGACACTGGTGGGAATTGTCAAAAAAGTGGACTTTGGACAGTGTGAGTGTGTTTATCTTCTAAAGCTTAAACTAGCAGGCCCTGAGCTCACTGTGTGTATCTCTGAAATAATGTTTAGATAAATGTGCTACTTATTTCTGTTGCCATTTGAAAGAAATGAGTGAGGTCTCTTCTTAACTGTCGTAAATTAGCTGAAAGCATATGAGTGTCAAGGCAGCAGCTGTCTTAAGCAGGGTGGACATGTGACGCCGGACAACCTTGAAAGACACCCTACTGCCAAGGCCAATGAACCTTTTGCTTGGTCAGATGAGTAAATATTACATCTAAACCAGGTCAGACTGCCACAGATCTGCCCTCGGGGTCTGTATGACTGGCTTACAGAGGTCCGCTCAGAGCGCAAACACACTCTCCTTGTCATTCTCTCCAGGATAACATCCACTGCCACTTAAAGGGCCAGTCCTCTGATAGGTTTAGTTTGAATGTCCTTATACTTATGGCTGACATAAGACTGTGAGAGAGTGTTAGAGGCTCTCATTGTCCTCAACAAGACATGGTAGTAAATCGCAATGCTCTTCCCCTCAATGAGCATCACTGTGGCACATTGAATTG
The DNA here is from genome assembly GCF_049309525.1 of Garra rufa. Classification (NCBI taxonomy): domain Eukaryota; kingdom Metazoa; phylum Chordata; class Actinopteri; order Cypriniformes; family Cyprinidae; genus Garra; species Garra rufa. The sequence goes on from NC_133377.1 coordinate 5,396,666, forward strand.
TTTTGACACATGGCCAGAAGCACATGCTATTTCAGGAAAGGGAGAATAGTGGGACTTTCAGATCAGTCGTACTCTAAATGTTAAAGACAGAAGTTTCAATATACTAGACTAAATATCCAATCACTGGTAACATAATGACGAGAATGCAATGTGTTTGTTTGCTCAGCACTTCTCCAGAAGAGTTATCCCTTATCAAGAACAAACAAGGTTAAGGTCATGGAACAACTCCAGCAGGGATCTTCCCACACTTTTTCTCAAGGCAATATGTAACTATTTAATGCTTTGGGGAAGCATTTGTTGTCTTCTAGTTGTATGTTTACGATTAAAACATTTTTTTTAAATTTACTTTTTGGTTAGGGTTAGGGTTAGTTTTTGCCTTTATTAGAATAGGAAGTGAAGTGGGAGAGCGAGAGAGGTCCTCAAGCTGGGATTCGAACTTGGGACATTTTATTTTTTATGCATTTATATATTTTGGTAAAACATGGTAAACCTGGTAAAACACTTACATTTTCACATGAGATTGGGTATTTTACCATTTGCATCATTGGTTATTTAGGGGTGAGCATTTATGCTTTTTTATTTTATTTATTAGCATATTTACATCTTTTTTTTTTTCAATTGTATATCTTTGTATAATACAATTCACATTGTACAAATGTATACAAAATTGCCACGTTGTAAAATAGTTACATTGTTTGGTAACAATCGGTTGGTTACGTTTGGGGCAGAGCTTCATGGTTACGTTTCCCTAAAAATCTTATGGTTTCGGTCGATTTACAAAGTATATAATAATAGTTTATAATAGTTTTCTCATGATATTGGGTTGCTTATGCTTTTTTTATAAATACGTTTTTATACTATTCACGTCACAGTTTTTTTTAGAGGAGGACCTTCATGCTTTTTTATTTTTTATTTTACTTTTTATGTTTCTGAAAAATACAAATTCATCATTGAAAATTAGCCATTTTTCAGTGAGATCGAGATATGTTTGGGGACGGAGCTTCATGGTTACTTTTTCCCTAAAAAATTATATTGTACAAAATTCATTACAAATTGTCACCTTCTAAAATAGTTATGCTTTTTCATGAAATCGGGTTATGTTTAGAGGTGGAGTTAAGAAAGAACCTACATGTTTTTGTAAAATTCACATCATACTACTTCATACGAAATTTTCACTTCACTTCACGAATAGTTTACAATAGTTTTCTTATGATATCGGGTTGGTTTTGTTTAGGGGTGGACCTTCCTAAAAATCATTAGTTTTTGTTCCGTTTTTATATATATATATATATATACATTTTCATACCATTCACATCACTGGTTATTTTTAGGGGTGGGCCTTTTTATTTTTTTAATTGACTTTTTAAATTTTTTAATGATCGTATATCTTACAAATGCATACAAAATTTGCATGTAAAATAGTTACATTGTTTGGTGAGATCGGGTTGGTTATGCATGGGGTCAGAGCTTCTTGGTTACTTTTTCCCTAAAAATCTTACATTTTCATTCAGTTCACATCGAAATTGTTACCTTGTAAAATAGTTGTTTTCTCATGAAATCGGGTTATGTTTAGAGGTGTAGTTAGGGAAAGACCTACAAGCTTTTAGATAAAATTATTTCGTATGTTTTTGTTTCATTTGTTTCAATTCACAATGTACAAATTCATACAAAATTGTCACTTTATGGATAATTTACAATACTTCTCTCATGATATGGGGTTGTTTTTTTATGGGTGGACCTTTATGGTTATTTTTTCCTAAAAATCATTAGTTTTTGTTCCGTTATGCTTTATTAATTTTTAAAAATACATAACATTCACATCACCGGTTATTTTTAGGGGTAGACCTTCATGCCTTTATTTAATTTATTTATTTTTATTTTTATAATTCATACATAATATGCCACATTGTAAAATACATGAGATCAGGTTGGTTACGTTTTCAAAGAGCAGCCATTTGTAAATTGAATATGTCTGGCTTACAATGTCATCTGCTTCCACCTGTTGGCTGTACAAAACAACTTGTTACTTTCTTACTATATTATTTTAATGTATTATCTTAATTATGAACACAATGGTTTGTAGTGAAAACAGTTTTACGATTTACTGCACTTTGTTATTCTTTCTTTCTTAAAAAAAACAAAACAAAAAAAAAAACATTTGTTTTCCTATTCCTTGTTATCAAGTTACATTTTCCTGTAAGACTGGGTTGGATCTTCCCCTTCATTTCACAGTTCAGATTGCACGCTTAGGCTTAGATAATGGTGTAGTTTGTACCATGTCACTGCAACTTCAAGATAACGGACACTTCAAGACAAAGGAGTCATGTGAGGAAGTAAATCACTAAAGTGAATGATCAGCAAACAAACCGTCTTCTGTTTTAACAGCTCGCTCTAAGACGTATCTACACTGTATTAAATGCAGAAACACTGGGGCATTATTTCAGATGGAGAGCATGGCACAAGATGCTTGTGTAATTTTTCAAGTTTTATTTCATAAATAACACTGAACAAGCATGGTACAGCGATAAATATTCATTTACATTGCAAAATTCTCTGTATTACAAAATACAGTGTATGTAAAATGCACTTGTCAAAAGGGTTAAGAGGTGTCAGTATAGTACCTGATATGCCCCAATCTGAAATTACATTTGTACGCAAGTTTTTTTTTTTTTTTTTTTTTTTAAATGTGCTGTAATTTCAGATTAAGGTTTGCCAAGAACCTCACAAAACCCCTTTCACTATACGCACTGTTGCATATCCCACTGTCATCTGAACTGGAAAAATAAGACAAATGCACTGAAACATATCCTCAAATTGTAATTTATTTGTGTTTGATTTTGATTCTTTTTGCATTTGACATCCCAAGAATCTTCAGTTTTTCACTTATCGCAATCCCATGCCTGCTCGAATTAGAGTCTGAACACACCGCAGGCAAGTGTCCCGTTTCAATGTCTTAGGCAGCAAGAGGTACAAGGCAGGTTGACATCGTAACACAAGACCAGGATTGTTGGATCTCTACAATGTAACTCAGATGGCGAGTCAGCATGTTCAGTTTTTATTTATTGCTAAATTCAGAAAACAGAGGGCCTATTCCATTTCCTTGGAAAAAAGAAAAAAAAACATTCATCCCATTTTTAAGTTAAGGAATGTGTCCATTTGTGCAGTTCTGCACTTTTCAAAAGAAATGTAACAACTTGCTAGAAAATCTATTTGCACACTCTCCACGTAAGAAAAAAACAAGATGGTGTAGATCACGTTGTAGTAAAATTGCAGTATTAATAATTCGAGCCCTTGTCAGCATTTCACTCAGACCCTACAGTCTAAGTAGCAGCAAAACTATAACTGGAGACGGAGTGAATACAGAGTAAGATGAGATGGTTTCTGGGAATGAGCAGCGCGCCAGTGTTCCACTGATTGTCAGATTATGGTGACGCTCTAGTGTTGATGCTGTAAACCAAACGGCGAGGCTCAAATGGCACTCAGAATGAAGTCACTACTAACTGAGTGTACATTTCAGTTACTGAGAAATCCGTCATTGAGAGCATGCAGATTTTCTAAATGTGGATTTACAGTATTTCATGTTAAACAACACAAGTGTTGTTGAATATGGGTGGATGTTATGTGAAGACAAAACAAACAAAGCACCAGGACTACGTGAAATACCCTGCACGGAGGGATTTCACGGCTCTGAGCTCGTTAACACAAGCCTGTGCTAAATTATATAGCCAGGAACCAAAAACGTCAGTCAATGCTCAGGAGTCTTTTGTTTCTAATTAGGTGAATCTCTAAGGAGGGAACGACAGACATTACCATGACCGGAGTCGTGTAAGAACATTTTAGTTGTAGTCTGCAGTTTTTGTCAGTTATTTGTAGCGTGCTCACTGTGAGTAACTGTGCTGTGGAGGCTTTGAGCTGATTTTCACTGGTGTGCATTTTTGAGAAAAACAGCCAAATATGCATTGTAGGCAACTGTGAGCCATTTTAGCACGGTGCCAACAACCCATTAGACTAATGCTGAACTTCAGCATTCATTACATAAGAATAAAAATAATGTACTACCATGACAAGGCTTCCCTTTTTATATATACAGTTAAAGTTGAACGTTTACATACACCTTGCAGAATCTTCAAAATGGTAATTATTTGATCAAAATAAGAGGGATCATACAAAATGCATGTTATTTTTTATTTAGTACTGACCTGAATAAGATACTTCACATAAAAGACGTCCACATATAGTCTGCAAGGGAAAATAAGAGATACATTTACAAAAATTACCCCGTTCAATTCTTAATACTGTGTTGTTACATGAATGATCCACAGTTGTTGTTTTTTTGTTTAGTGACAGTTCATGAGTCCCTTGTTTGCCCAGAACAATTAAACTGCCTGTTGTTCAGAAAAAAAAATCCTTCAGGTCCCACAAATTCTTTGGTTTCCCAGCATTTTTGTGTATTTGAACCCTTTTCAAAAGGTTCAAACGCTCACTGATGCTTCAGAAGGAAACACAACGCATTAAGAGCCGGGGGTGAAAACTTTTGAACAGACACAAGATGTCTATTTTTTTTTTTTAATTAAGCCTAAATGTCATATTTTGTCATTTAGTTCTTCCCTTTAGAAGCTACAGAAGATACATGTCTCCCAGAAGACACGTTAAATTTACCCTGACTTTCAAACTCCAAAAGTTTTCACCCCAAGCTCTGTTTTTTTTCTTTTTTCTGGTGCATCAATGAGTGTTTGAACCTTCTGTAATAGTTGCATATGAGTCCCTCAGTTGTCCTGAGTGTGAAAAGATGGATCTTAAAATCATACAGTCATTGTTGGAAAGGGTTCACAAAAATGCTGAAAAAAAAAACAAAGAATTTGTGGAACCCGAAGGATTTTTCTGAAGAACAGCAGGCAGTTTAACTGTTCAGGACAAACAAGTTACTTGCGATGTACAGCTATCACTAAAAAAACATCTGTGACTCATTCAGTTAACAACACAGTATTGTGAATCAGGTTCATGTAAATTTTTGAACAGGGACATTTTTATAAATTCAACTATTATTTTCTCTTGTGGACTATATATCTTTTACGTGAAATGTCCTATTCAAGTCAGTACTAAAAAAAAAATAACATGCATTTTGTATGATCCCTCTTACTTTGGTAAAATAATTAACATTTTGCAGATTCTGAAAGGAATATGTAAACTTTTGACATTAACTGCATTATACAGTGAATATATAGAATATATTCAAAATAATTACTTTCCCCCACTTTTCAATATTTCATCTTTATCTTATCATATTCAGTTTGTGAAATCCCACATGTGCAAACGTTCATAGGTTTCCAACAATGAATAAATTAACAAAAAAGTGATGTCAAAAAATGCTAACAGCCCTATAATAAAGCATTTGGTTAAATAATACAAGAAAGAAGGCAAAGAATTTCAGTCCTCTCAATATGAGAATGAGATATCGAACACGTACGATCATACCGCTGAGCTAATCATGCTGTACTTAAGGCTCTTGGCAGGACATCCTTAAATATCCAGCTAAGAAAATTTCCTTCCCTCCCATCTGTTCCTTACAAAACTGCAGAGTAGCAAAAGTGTTCCCAGTTTGGCAAAAGCCACAATTTTACGCAGGTGGTACTAACAGATAATATTTTTTCTTACTCTAGACGTAATACGAAAAGAAACAATCCATCAAGCAATACCTTTAGATGAATTAAAAAGAAAAAGTATAAAAAGAAATTAAACAATTCTTCATTTTTACAAAAAAAAAAACCCTATATATATATATATATATATATAAACAAAAAAGCATCTTAAGCATATTAACCTGATATATTAGTTGAGCCCTCTTTAATAACTAACTACAACTCTATAACATCTGCTTTAATTAATTTAACCATTTCATGCTTTAGACCTCCTATAAAGTTATATAATTTTATATTAGTATCATAAAAAAGAACTTTAAAAAGAAAACGTACCGCAAAAAAACATATCTCAAGTCAATCTCATAAACCTCTCATATAATACTGGCCCAGGGTCCCAATCTTTGGGCAATGTTTCCATCAAAGTCTAACGGGCTCTTCGGCTCTTTGACAGTCCAGTGCTGCTCCTCATCTGATCTCCATCATGTCTAGAACAGCTGGCTGGGACTGTAGCAGCTCCCAAGACTCCCTGACGCTACCGAGACACATCTCCACCCGACTTGGAGGATTGAAATATGTTCAAGAAAAGCGCCGTTGATCAGACCACGTTGATCCCTCCTCCCGCGGCAGCCCGTTTGCTGCAGTAGGTCGAGGCGCCATGGTTGGCTGCTCCTCCGTTCATATACGACGTCTTTAGCTCCAACTGGCAGGCTGCGATGGCGGCGTTCAGTTCCACTTGTGCACGATGTACGACGTAAAACATCAGGCCTATGCTGATGAAAATCTGTTGAGAGGAAGAGAGAGATGGAGAGCGTGTGAGTGAGTCACTGGGCGGATCTGCTGACTGAGCTGGACGACGGTTGATACAGTGATCCAGATGATATGACTTATTCAATGCGGTTGTAAATTTAAGCAATAATTCCTTGGCTGATATGTCGAAACATCCCGTTTCAGTCAAGAATTCATTACTGGCATCTAACTTTACAACACACAAGAGCAAATGCAAAATAAGAACAGCTATGGTCAAAGCTCTGCTAACAACCAACTATAATTATGGTTTACTACAGGTTCCACAAGAATCTAGACTAGACATAAATATTTCATTCGCTCATGCGTTTTCATATCCATTGCAGAATCTGCAAGACGTCTACCATTAAAAAATCTATAATAATATATTTTAGTTTTAGTCCAGGAGAAGACATACACTACCAGTCAAAAGTTTTTGAACAGTAAGATTTTTTTTTTTTTTTTTTAAGAATATGTCTCTTCTGCTCATCAAGCCTGCATTGATTTGATTTAAAGTACAGCACAAACAGTAAAATTTTGAAATATTTGTATTATTTAAAAGAACCGATTTCTATTTGAATATATTTTAAAATGTAATTTATACCTGTGATTTAAAAGCTGAATTTTTAGCATCATTACTCCAGTCTTCAGTGTCACATGATCCTTCAGAAATCATTCTAATATATAAGAGAATCATTTTTTCAGGTTTCTTTGATGAATAGAAGGTTCAGAAGAACAGCATTTATGTGAAATAAAAAATCTTTTGTAACATTATATAAATGTCTTTATCATCACTTTTTAAAATTAATTTAAAGCATCCTTGCTAAATGAAAGTATTAATTTTTATAATTTCTTTTCAATATTCAGGGCTCGCAAAAATCGCTAGCCCGACGTCCCGGGGCTACTGTGTTCTCCAGTTGGTCTACCAAAATATTTCACCGGACTGCCCGACGGGCTATCGTAAAGTAGAGGGCTCCTGCAGGTCCTTAAAAACTCCTCAACTTAGTTGTATCAAATTTAAGGCCATAAAAAGTTTTAAATATTTTAAATAGTATAAGTAACGTCTTAATTATAATTTAAGAGGTCTTACAGTTGAGGACGGAAAGACGAGAATCGCAGCAGGGCAGGATTAAATTTCAAAAGGCAATGATATCATTGAAGAAATATGCATGCTGTAGGTTTCAAAGACAAAATGTGGCACGGATGTCTTTATATGAACGTATCTGAAGTGAACCGACTGTCCTCAGAAACGTGTCATTGGCATTTTCATTTCATGTCTGATAAAAATGCATTAATGCTGCTTTGTGTTCAGCCGTTACTATGGAAACCGTAATATTTCAGCGCTCCTAAAGCGCCCCCTTGTGACAGAATCAATTTTTCATTTCCAATACATTTTTTTCAGCTGTTTATGGTCAAATGATTGCAATTATCGACCCATGTTTTTATGCAACAAACACATAGAGTTGTAAATGTAAAAAGTTATGGTGCCTTCTAAAAATCTAAACAAGTACAGTAATATTTATGTTTTAAATAAAAACAATAACTTATATACTCAGTTTATCCCATTTAATGGTATAAAGGATGAAATGCCATAGTGTAAGATATTTTTTTTGTGAAACTGTATCTGAATTTTAAATCATGCCATTTTATGGCTTAATATTCTACTTTACATTGTCCAATCCCATTACTGTTTATTTTACTTGTGCAGATCTTAAAAAGGGTCATGAATTGCATTAAATTAATATTTAAAAATTCTGCAGATACACTAAATGAAATAAATATAATGAAATAAAATGACTTCCTTGATATTTGTTTATATTTGTGTATTAAAAACATTTTTGATTAGACTCCTAGCTGATTTTCTATATTTAAAAAAAAAAAAATTGGTCTTTTTTTATTTGGGCTAGTTAAATTAATTTTCAGGCTACCAAAATCTGAAGAGTACCTGCCTGAAGGGCTACGAGAGATTTTGAAATTTTGCGAGCCCTGATATTATATTAATAAAATAACTCCAAGCTTGTATAATGTTATAAAAGCTTTTAATTTCAGATAAATGCTGACCTTTGGATCTTTCTATTCATCAAAGAATCCTGAAAAATGTTTCTTGAACAGCAAATCAGCATATAATAATGATTTCTGAAGGATCATGTGACACTGAAGTAATGATGCTGAAAATTGACCTTTGATTACATGAATAAATTACATTTTAAAATACATTTAGAAAGGAGTTATTTTAAATAGCAAAAATGTTTCAAAATATTACTGTTTTTGCTGTACTTTGGATCAAACAAATGCAGGCAAGGTGAGCATTAAAAATCATACTGTTCAAAAACTTTTGACTGGTAGTGTATATAACACAACATATACAAATATATTCCACAACACAAAATAAATGTAATTTGCATGAAATATACAAATTATCTGGTTCACAATTTTGAGCACACCCTTGAGCATTAATTCTAAGCATTTATATTCTGTCATGACTGTCGTCTATAAGTCTCTCAGTTGTCCAAGTAGCAAATCTGGATCTCAATGTCACTGAGCATTCGAGTGAATTCAGAGATTTCAAATATGCAAAGCAAAGAACTTTACAAAACAATGAGCAGCTTCAGGGCGGCAACATTTTATTGCGTCCTACAAATTGCATAGACTAATACACATGTAGTACGGTATTAAAGTGGAAGAACATTAGTGTCGCAATCTGTGTCGTACAAAGCACTATAAATAAGCATGACAAACTAATCATAACTCTGGTGATGCTCCTCATTTGCAAGCTGCTTTAGATAAAAGCGTCTGCTAAAATGCAAAATCTTGGATCAAAACACCAATGCAAACTACTTTTGACAATTCTTCTTTTAATTAATATCCCTTCTATTAATCTTGACGATTCTATATGGAGTATGTAAACTTATCAGCCCAACTGGGCATACAGGATTTTTGCATGATTTCCTTTTTGCTTTTGAAAGGTTTACCTGTAGGCTGAACACGAAGTATCCACTGACGCTCTGTTCCGCAATCACGTCCTCCATTGTGCGCAGGGTGGTGCCCAGATAGGAGTTAAGCAGTTGTGTTGGGAGAAGTCCCACTGAGGAAGCCACTAAATAATTTGGCAAGGACACATCTGTGATCTGTCAAAGAGAGAGACAACTATATTTGGTCAAAGAGTTGGTCAAGATTAAATCACAGTGTGTTTTCACTGCCTGCAAGAATGGGTCATCAGCCTCATTTAGCCCTGTTACAGTCCTTCACATGCTAACTGGACTATTCTAGCTGCCTCTAATGCAATAAAAAAAAAAATTACATAGTTTTTAAAAAGCACATTTGGATAGTTCATCCAAAAATGAAAATTACCCCATGATTAACTCAACCTCAAGCCATCCTAGGCATGCTTTAGAAGGCCTTTATTAATCCCCCAGAGCAGTGTGGAGCACTTTTTATGATAAATGAATGCATTTTATTGGACTTCAAAATCTCAACACCTATTCACTGCCATTATAAAGCTCGGAAGAGCCAGGATATTTTAAAAAAAAGTCATAAACCCCTAGGCTGGCTTGAGGGTGAGTAAATCAAGGGGTAATTTTTATTTTTGTGTGAACTATACTTTTAATTAATTTCACATTTTCAATTTCCTCCATGTGACTACAATGCAATGCCCAGATTTTTAATGCATCACATGTAGGATGTTTTACTGGTTGTACTACATTGCTCTAATGCTTTGAAAAAAATCTTTAAGCAGGGTTCTGTCCTGTTCCAAGTCTGTTAAACACACCCTGCATAAATGTATTAAAAGGTTGTATAATTGAGTTGTACCACCTTTGGGTGTGAATTGTAGATATGATGCAAACCTCTGTCTTCTAGTGCTAATTTATAAAGCATGATGTAAAACCCTTCTATTTTAGATCATTAATAGACTGGCGAAGGATGCAGGCGTTGTTGGATTAGGGTTGCGTCAACCTATTAATATTCATGAACAAGAAAATGATGCATCCTTGTTCTAAGAAACGACTTCATTGTAAATGGCTGTGAAGCAATATTTTATGTATGCACTATGCAGACGCATGCATTGTGTTGGGTTACCTACATAACGCATCACATTCTGCTTCAGCAGAAAACGCAGGGCACATTGAAATACAGCCCCTTCTACAGAACATGCTTACTGAGGGTATGCGAAACAATTCTAGTGTGACCTGTATAGTGCCGACATACATCATACCCTTGGCAAAATAAAGGTGAAATAAAACCAATTAGTCAGTGGCATTTATAGAGAGCCTGATGTTCACTCGCTTTCTAACTGTAGACTGATACAAACTCAATAACATCCTCATTGACATTAGGACTAGAAGTAGAGGTTGGCAGGCTACTGGAGCAAAAGTACTCACGCACAGTATCAGGTTCAATCCCAAGTAAAGCAAACCCAAAACTGAAGAGTTACTGAGATGACCCTAGCGCTCGATCACTACAGCGTCCTTTAGATAGAACAGAGACTTACAGTTGCTTCAAGGGCAATGAAACTGTACTACTGTAATGTAGTGTAGTCTAGTGTACTACTGAGGTCAAAAGTTTGCATCCCCCTTTCAGAATCTGCAAAATGTTAATTTTTAGACCAAAATAAGAGGTATCATGCAAAAGGTATGTTATTGTTTATTTAGTACTGACCTGATTAAAACATTTCACATAAAAGTTGTTAACATATAGTCCACAAGAGAAAATAGTAGTTTATAAAAATGATGCGGATCAAGAGTTTACATACACTTGATTCTTAATACTGTGTTGTTACCTGAATGATCCACAGCTGAGTTTTTTTGTTTAGTGATAGTTGTTCATGAGTCGCTTGTCCTGAACAGTTAAAGGGGTCCTATTATGCTCCTTTACAAAGTCTTTATTCTGTTTTTGGGGTGTACTTGAACATGCTCTCAAGCTTAGTTGTTTGAAAAACGCATTATTTTTCACATTATTTAGATTATTATAATAACTTTCTCCCCAGGCTGGCACAAACGGCTAGATTAGTTCCGGGTTCCGCCTTCCGCAAAACCAAATGTATTGTGATTGGTCAGCAGTCCCACTGCGTTGTGATTGGCACACAGTGTAGACCGCGTTCCACCATGCTACGCCCCTTCCCAAAGCAGCAAACTAGATTAAAGTGATTCTTATGTTTTAAATATGGATATTTTTTTTTTACAAAAACACATCTGATTGCTAAAGGAGGCTTTTACCGACCGCTCCGGGGCCATGTGCCGCACTTTTTTACTATGGATCGACGTATTTTCAGTCTAAGCTGTTCTGTTAGTGCCAGAATTGATTTAATATAACTCCGATTGCATTCGTCTGAAAGAAGGAAATCATATACACCTAGGATGCATGAAGGGTGAGTAAATAATACGCTATTGTTGGTCCTATCGCCAGCATGCGAGATCGCTTATACGTGACATTATCATTATTGTGCTAATGCATTTAATTATTTGCATGCCCGAAACCATAAGGCTAGTGAAGTTATCTACACTGTATGATGAATAAATATCTTACCACACACTGCACGTCTAGGCACGGCTCCGACGCATCCACGGATGATCACTAGTCAATGTTCGTGTTTACATCAGCTGCGGATCTGCGTGTCTTTGGACCCTCTGTTCAACACACGTGAACGGCGCGGCTTCAGCACGGCTACCGGAGCAGTTCGTGGACCCTTTAGTTAAAGCGGTGTTTAAATGAGCCGACCTACAGCTTGCTGTAGCATCCCAAAAGCGGCTGTCCTTAGTACATGGGTAAAGTTAGGCGAATCCCCCACCCGCCAACGAATTGAATTTCAGTAGGTGGGATTACGCGTTGTGACATCATTGCATGCGGAAAACAAACGCTGTAGTCCAAACGAGTCGTTTCGTTGTAGTTCTTGAAAAGGGATTTTTTAAAACTAAATATCTCCGTTTGGAGTGGACTTTGAGATCTGTAACTTTGTATTAGGGCTGGGCGGTATACCTTTTCATACCGAATACCGGTGTTTTTTTTTTTTTTTCCAATGATATTCATTTTTCATATACCCCAATACCGGTGAGTGTGTGCGTACAAAGCGTCAGGAACACATATGTTGACGCAAACAGAAACCGCAGCTTGCACGTGCTTGTCTGAAGCAACACATCTGAGGTGTGGACGTATTTCAGTATATCTGAGAAAGACCCAGGGTTAGCGATTTGCAAAACTTGTAATGCCGAAATTTCAAGAGGGGGTGTGTCTGCAGAGATGAGAGCAGAGATCGGCGCATTGTGCGCAGACAGATGTAGCTTTCAGTGAGAGAAAAACAATGGCTTTACGTTGGTGTTACGTCGCAATATTTTAAAGATATGTCTTTTCTATATACTGTATTTTTATTAATATTTATGTTTTAAAGCCAATGGATATCACACAAGCAACGTGGAAACTGATCAATATGTTAAAGTGAAAGTAAAAACTGACTTTAAGCATCTGATGTGCATTCTTTCAGACAATGAGAGACGATTATACTTCATATGCTGATATTAATTTAGTCCCTTAATATTTTTCTTGTGCCCCGAACATGGTGGGAAAAATAAAATAAAAAAGAAACGTATTTTGTGTAAGGTTTGTTTTTGAAAGTCTTAAATAAAGCTCTTAATTTTCATTGATGACTGCAGTGTTATTAGGGGGTTATGAAAGTCATAATTATGATTTCAGGTGGTCTAAAATGTGGGGACTGAAAGACAAGAATTGCGATGAAACTTCAAAAGGCTATCCATTGAATAAATATGAGCGCTGCACGTTTCAAAATCATTTGTTGCGCTACTTTGTATACTACCAATCTGACAGCGCCTCCTGCTGGAAGAGAAACGCGCAGACTTGTAAATGTGAACTTGTGAAGAATGCACAATAAAGTGTTGTGTATTTTGACTGCAAATCATGAATTCTGATTTCTTCACCTCATTACAATTATGAGTGCCACTGTCACTTCTTTGTGAACAGCAGCATTTTGTGAGACCAATCAAACCTGGGTTAATACTAGTCCGGTCAATGTAAGCCAATATACTGCAGTAATTAGTCTCTAATTTATTAGGAAATGTGGTTAACACCTAGTCATGCATAAAAAAAAAAAAAAAAAAATACCGTCATATACCGTGATACCGTATAATTTTGAAAAATACCGTGATATAAATTTTTGGTCATACCGCCCAGTTCTACTTTGTATATGTTTTTTTATGCCCAAACATACACACCACACACTGGCTAAAGTTCAAAAAGTGAAAAAGCATAATAGCACCCCTTTGCCTGCTGTTCTTTAGAAAAATCTTACAAACTCTTTGGATTTCCAGAATTTCTGTGTATTTTAACCCTTTTTGAAAAAAAGATTCAAACACTCACTGATGCTCCAGAAGGGAAAAAAAAAACAAATTAAGAGCCGGGGGTGAAATATTTTGAATTTTAAGATCAGGGTAAAATTAACTTATTTTGTCTTCTGGGAAAATGTAAGTATCTTCTATAGCCTCTGAACGGCAGTACTAAATGAAAAAAATATATTTAGGCAAAATAAAAAATAAAAATTCTGTTCAAAAGTCTTTACCCTCCAGCTCTTAATGCATCGTCTATCCTTCTGGAGCATCAGTGAGCATTCAAACCTTTTGTATTAGTTGAATATGAGTCCCACAGTTGTCCTCAGTGTAAAAAGATGGATCTCAAAATCATTGTTGGAAAGTTGCAAATACACAAAAATGCTGAAAAACCAAATAATTTGTGAGATTTTTTTCTGAAAAACAGCAGGCAGTTCACCTGTTCAGAACAAACAAGTGACTCATGAACTAAACAAACAAACAAAAAAATATCAAGCTGTGGATCATTCAGTTAAAAACGCAGTATTAGGAATTAAGTGATGGTTAAATTTAGCCTGGGTTTCTCCATGCTGCCTTGCGCGCAGCGCGATTTTATTCACGCTGCTAGGCAGCCTGGAAACCATGGACCAAATTTTCACCTCAGATAGGGAACCAATCACAGAACGGGGAGGGAGCAGCAAGACGATGACACCTTCTATGCGACTCACCGAAGCAGTTTGTTTATAAATATGGATCTTTCGATGCAGCCTTAGATAGAGTTACACACAAGGCCGTTTCTCAATACCAAGTACGCAAAGTTCGGACTTGCGTCCTTTGTAGTTCAGACTTGGAAGTTTGACTTGGGAGTACGAACTCCTGAGGACGTGATGAGGATGCAAGTCCTGTAATTCTGCAAATGGAACAGCAATGTACTTGATAACGTCAGTCAGCTTGCCTTTTCTACTCCGGTTATCTTCACTGCTTCACTGTATGTATTTACAATAAGACGAAATATGAGATCAACCACCTCTGCCTCTTTTTGTTTTCATTTAAACATATTAATAGCTGAAAAACCGTAGTTCAGGGAATGTACAACATTACAGCGAAACGAAATATTTTATATCAAACAGCATTGCCTCTTTTCTGTTTCATTTAACGTTAAACATATTAAAAGCGACAAATGTGGTTCATGCAACGCGTTACAAAACAATAATTATAATAAAAGGAAGTGATATCAAACACCACTGCCTCTTTGTTTTCTTCAAAATATAAACCACAACTCTCTTTTCGTACTCATTTAAAAAAATAATAAAACATTAATATGTGATTTAAGCTATATGTGCACTGTGTATAATACATCTTTACTCTATGTATAATAAAATGAAAAATGACAAGCACAACTCTGTCTGCTTTTGTCTTTATTTCCGATTACATAAGTCTCTTACACTTTATACTTATACTTTTATAATGGCTAATATTGTTCATTAAAACTGACATTTAACAAAAAAGGCAGTTCGGTCAAATGCATGCTAAAAAGTCAGCGTTGAATTACGATTGATAATTTAAGAAGCATAACTTTGTCCTCAGTCAAAACTCTTCGTCTTCTTTGTTGAATTACTGTCGCTCTACGTACGTCGTCCGGTATAATTGAAACGATTGGCTATGAGCTACGCGCACAGGCGCATTTGATAGACATTCGTAGCACCCAATAAACGTCTCTGGGCATTCGTAAACCACGCCTCAATATACGAGAAAATGAACATGTGGTTCCCAGACCACGAATCATGACGTTGTCATGACGTGGTTTGGCGTTAGCCAGGCTAGGTTAAATTAGGGCTGCACAATTATGACAAGTCTTTTTTCCATTTTGTGTAGGGCGATGGCAAGTCATATTCTTCATTTAGGTGTCTAAACAGTATTTTAGAATCATTAAGATATACAATTGTTATTATTTTTAATTAGTTTTTATTTTACATCTTTCGATTTAAAAATTAGTAAGGTTGATTTATAAATATTTTATTTCTAATACTTATTTTTTATTTTATATCAAGCAACAGAACTGTTTTTATGGTTTTAGTTACTAATAAAACTGATTTAAAACAAGCTGAGAATTCGGTGTTTCTGATTTTATACATCTGTAAATCAAGTCCACAAAAATAGCCTTTTTTTTTTTTTTACTGATCCTCTTGGCTTCATGAAAACAAAACTGTTATTCAAACGTATAATTAATTATACACAGAAAGCGAGCAACGTGCCAATACTAGAACACTCCCATCCTGTCCGTTGTTAGTTTACACAGTTTCACACGACAGTCTTGAGTCCAGACTGCTCACACACAGAGCGTTGGACTCAGTAGCTACGCAACAGAATCAATATTTTATTCCAGAATGTTTACGGCTTGTTGATTATAACAGGAGTATTTCTAGTAGTTGTCACATCACATTGGGTGTTGTAGAAAATACAAATCACAAATGCAAATGTATTAAATAACTCCCACTTTGGCTATTAAGCTCTTCTGCGTGCCTGGAGATGCGCCTTCAGCATCCAATATTTACCAGTTGCCTTTAATAGCTAATATACAAATGTTAAATGCTTAGATTCATCATTGCATTCATGCAGACAAATGTTCAACCGCTGCAAAAAATAAATAGCTGAATACGGAAATTGACAATATTTACAATTAATTACAGCAGCTGTGACTGTAATTTTGATTATTTTCAATTAACTGTGCAACCCTAGATGAGAAAAGAGCTCTGTTAACATTAAAGCTATTTGTTAACCTAGAAAATGACACAAATTCCTGCTGTAAGCAGGTGTCCAGTGTTCATTTCCAGCACTCCAGAAACCTAGATATGATCAGTCACTGTCAGACAGCCTAACATGTTCTGTCAAGTGAAAGTGGTGCAAAAAATTCAACTTGTATTAAAAAAAACATCTGCTCATAATCATCATAAAACTACTTCAAAAGAAGAAACACATTAACATATGATCCAGTGAATAAATTATGCAAATGGTGCAAACAATAGTCAAATATTTTCCAAAACAGAATCACGAATTCAAACCAGACGGAATGCCTGAGAAAGCATATCTCAAATCTAATTGAATACAAGCAGATGTAATCTTTCTTTGTTTTATAAGGCAACTTCTGGACCAACATAATAAAACAGCTGACTGAATAGTGACTAAATCATTTGCATAAATTCAAATTTCATTAAAATCACATTTAGGAGCCCCCAAAAAAACTGTGTAACTTTTTTTGTAAATCATTTAAACGTTCCTGTATATTTACATGTGTCAACACATTTATCAAGAAAATGGGTTTGAAGCAAATAGGAGTAAGGCTGAAATGCTGTTAGACTGCAGTATGTATGTATCACTGTTCTTTACTGTCCTCTGTCATTGTTAAAGGTTGCAGTTTCTTTCTCCTCATGTGTGTCAGCTAATTAAAAATGTATTATGTTGGCTGTGCAAAGTGTCCGAAGGTAATGTTTCAATGTACAAAGAGACCTGTCTTTATACCCTTGATTCTGTGTGAAGAGCAGTTATGTTTGATTTAACTCTGGCTCTGAGCTGGAGGTCTTAATTGTTTAATTCCAGCAAAGCTGGATAAAGCCACCTGGACGTCCCTTAAAGATGAACAGCCACTTCAATGCTATTAATCAGATACCTTTGTGTGCTGTGTCTTTTTCCTCCACTAAAATAAATCATATAAATGAATTAATTAATCAATAAAAAAATAAGAAAAATAGGGAGAATCATATGATGTGCTCCAGCGAGAAGATGGTTTGTGAAAGCCTCAATGGCTATGTACACACTGCAGGCAAATGTGGTCCAAATCAGATTTTTTTTTTCTCACGTGACTCAGATCGGTTTTCTCATGAGCAGCACAAACCAATTTTTAATTTCGACTTGTGCCACTTCCACATGTGGTCCTAAATCCTATATAGGTCAAATGTTTTGCAATGTGACCGCAGTGTGAGCAGTCATTCATGCAACTTATGTCACTCTAGATAAACATTCCTCATGATTCTGCGCTCATAAGAGTCACTTCAAAGATTTTACATACTCAAAGTTGCGAAAGGTAGTCAGTGGAAGTACAGAGATGTGTCAGAACTCAGAAAGCATTACAATAACTCTATATACAAGAAAAACATGAGGACTTGTACCAAAAGTTTAAAAACTCTGCTCTCTTCTGTCACATCCTTGTCTTTATTTTTTCATATTGCCTGCGTATAATTTGATAAATAATCAATTCAAGTCCGTGTTTACTTCCATATGACAGCACGCTGCGCATATGTAGCCAAGTCCACAGTTTTCCTGTCGAACTGGATTATTTTTTCCACTGTTGTCATGGGTTGTTTTTCAACTCCGTGGGTTGAAGCGACCTTACTAATGCTATATTTACTCCCTGGAAAGCGGTTGGGCTAGTTCTGGTCCAGTTTTGAGAAGCAACTGGAAAGATTTTGTTATGAAAACCTGGCAATTCATGTCAGTTCGGAACCATGATCTGTTCACCCTGAAAAACTGATATTGGCCACAATAAAAAAAAAAGAAAGAAAAAGGCTTACAGTGTGAAGAGCGGTTTGTGAATTTTCGCTCAATGCTGGGTTTCTCTCACTAGTGAGTGTATAAAACCCAGAATCAATTTTGCACAGAATGATTAGAGAACACTTTGAGCAAGGGTGGGAAATTTATCACAATCCAATCATCCCTTATGAAAATTAACTATGGTTTTTGTAGTATTTTTTTTTTCCTGTATTGATTATCATTTGTATAACCAGCTTTACTACAAATACCATGGTTAATGTAGCAAGACCATGGATAATTTGTGGTTACCATGGTTTAACTATAGTAACCATGCTTTTTTTGTTTGTTTTATTTGTAGTAAAACCATGGTTAATTTTCATAAGTGATTTGTTGATCCAGACCGGCTTTTTAATTAAATTAAGGAACTGATTTCTGACCATTTTTGATAAAGCCAGATTATTTTCTTCGCTTTGGAACAGTTTTCATTACGGAGAAGAAATATATGATCCAACTAGTGATTTTTTGTCTGAAAGGTAAATTACGGAATATTAATGGTCTGTTTATTGAGCTGCGGCATAAAGGCAAAATCTCTCTTGCAATTGCTCGTTGGATACAAAGTTAACTAAAACCATAAAAATAGTTACCTGAAACAGAATAAATGTTAAATTAAAATACACAAACCACCTTCTACATTTTTGTACTTCAAGCCAGGTAAACTAAATGTGAGAAAAGTTTATTTGGCAACTAGCTGAAATGAAATAAGTTTATTATTTCATTTCAGCTAGTTGCCAAAACAACATTTCTCACATTTTGTCTACCTTAAAGTACTAAAACAACAAATTCTATTAAACAAAAATGGGTAACACTTTAGAATAAGGTTCATTAGTAAACATGAAGTAAGAATGAACAATATACAGCATTTATTATGCATTATTAAAATAACAAGTTGTGTTTGTTAATATTAGTTAACACACTGTGAACCAACATGAACTAACAATGAACAATTGTGTTTGTATTAAATAACATTAACAAAGATTAATAGTGTAATGTATTGTTCATTGTTCATGTTAGTTAAAGAGCTGCAAAACAATTAGTGGCAATTAATCGATTCAAAAT
>NC_133377.1:5416540-5439640 GCF_049309525.1 Garra rufa
GCGGAGATTTTGCTGTGTATGAATGTAGAAACCTGACTCATCTGGCCACAGTACATTTATATGCACTCAGCTCAAGGGTAATGGTTTGTTGTCTTTACAAGAGATTAAGAGTCTTTGTGTATTTGCTTGCTTGGGGTTTCTGAATGGCAGTTTAGTCATAAACCACAGTCTTTTAATGTGGACTTGCTAATTTAATTCTGTTAGCTTTGTGGGTGTGTTTTTGTGTGATTAAGCAGCTGCTGTATTAATGAGCTTCAACGCGAGAGTTAACTAATGTAACTTAAATTTTACTGTATATTTTTATTCATTTGAAAATTTAAATGCTACCAGGTAAACGTTTTTGTCCCAAATAAGTTATTTAAATGTTTTTGGCATGTTATACCACAAGATGTCGCTGGTGTTTCACCTCCAATTCACTGGAAGATTTTTGTGCTTCATGGCAAACATCTAGGCCCGGTTTCACAGACAGGGTTTAGCCTAAACCAGGATTAAGCCATAGTTCAATTAGGACATTTACGTAATTTTTTATAAATGTGCCTTAGAAAGAAACATTACTGGTGTGCATCTTTAGACAAAACAAAGGCACTGATCTATTTTAAGATTAGTCAATGCACGT
This sequence comes from Garra rufa, assembly GCF_049309525.1. Classification (NCBI taxonomy): domain Eukaryota; kingdom Metazoa; phylum Chordata; class Actinopteri; order Cypriniformes; family Cyprinidae; genus Garra; species Garra rufa. The sequence continues at coordinate 5,417,157 of NC_133377.1, forward strand.
TTCTTTCAGTTGAAACAGCTCAGACTTACATTTAGTCTAGGACTAGGCTTAAGCCTTGTCTGTGAAACCGGGGGCTAGTCATCTAGGTGTAAAGTTTATTTAGTTCCTTTTATCATTTCACAGTAATGGCGTTTACTTTTTTTTTTTTAAAGATACACTCTTAAAAATAAAGGTGCTTAACAATGCCATAGATGAAACTTTTTGTCTAAATGGTTCCATAAAGAAGCTTTAAAATCTGTTTCACAAAAGGTTCTTTGTGGCGAAAGAAGGCTCTTCAGATTAATAAAAGGTAGGAAAGAGATGGTTCTTTAAAGAAGCTTTGACTGAATGGTTCTTTGTGTAACCAAAGATGGTTCTTCTAAGGCATTGCTGTGAAGAACCTTTTGAAGCAACTTTATTTTTAAGAGTCTAGGAAGGAAGAAGGAATTTTTCTTTTTCTGTAAAAAATGTACACATAATCCCTCTTGCTGGAATGTATTTGCTATGGTCACAGGAATAGTTTACAAATATAATATGGCATTATCAGATCTGGGTAGTAACTAATTACATTTAATCTGGATTACGTAATTAGATAAAAAATAATTAAGTACTTGTAATTAGATTAATTACATTTTAAAATACTCATAATCAAACTACAGTTACTTTTTCTATGAATTACATGATATTATTTACACCAATAGCAATAGTTTATTCATTATTTGAATTTCCCTAATTCCTCTTTTTCACTTTTTAAAATTTCCTTTCTAAAATAGCATCCTGCTTATATACATTAAGAAAGTCTTCAAGTTTTGTGGACATTCACACAAAGATCAGTCATTATTCAGGTGGCAACACAGCATTTGACCACTGATTTACAAAAATAATTTCATTTTTGATCAGTTTTATTTGAATTATCATTTATTTAAACTTGTGCTTCTATGTCTTTGGAATGCATTTGTCTTTCAAACACATTAAAATGCACAAATTCACAAACTTTGTTGTCATCTGATCCTCCTTCACCTAATAATTTACTTGAAGTATGGCTACCCCTGAGATTTAAAAATAAATATTTTAATAATAAAGTATCATATTTGTATGTTCATTGGTTCTCTGACGTCACATGACATGTAGATAAACAAATACTTTTTTTTGTTTTAGAAAGTAAAAAAAAAAAAAAGATTTTAAAATGATTTATTTTCATTTAACTTTTTTATGATTTAATGAATTATTAGCTTAAAGGAACACTCCACTTTTTTTGGAAATGGTCACATTCTCCAACTCCCTCCAAGTTAATAAATTGAGTTTTACCGTTTTGAAATCCATTTAGCCATTCTCCTGTTCTGGCGATATCACTTTTAGCATAGCTTAGCATAGATCACTGAATCCTATTAGACCAATAGCATCGCGTCCAAAAATGACCAATGAATTTTGGTATTTGTCCTATTTAAAACTTGACTCTTCTGCAGTTATATTGTGTACTAAGGCCAGCGGAAAATGTAAAGATGCGATTTTCTAGGTCGATAGGATTAGGAACTACACTCCCATTCCAGCGTAATAGTCAAGGAAGTTTGCTGCTGTAATATAGACTCAGCAGGCGCAGTAATATCACGCAGCGCCTGAAATAAGTTCCCAGCTAAACGAGGAACGCTCCCTGTGCATTAGTGATGCGCGGATGGCGGTTATATCCGCAGGCCGGGTGGGTCGGGTAATAAAAAAATGCATTCTGATTAGAAGGCAGAAACAGTGACATTCCATATAAAGTTTGAAGGGAGTTATGCTTGTGTTAATGGTATTGAGTACGGTAATGCAGTGGTGCATTATCCAAAATCATGACAGTCTACCACATGAAGAGCTAATTGCATGTTAATAAATGCAAATATTCCCTAAAACCACCCAGTAAAAAGACAGTGATGTGGTTAGGACCGTGGCGCCGGCTTCTTTTGAAATATATTTGACGATTGTGCTTGATGCGCCTGCTCCCGCTCTGTCCACTTCTCCACTCCAGATGCTGCCTGTTCATATGCGAGAGCATGTAAGGGGAGGTGCGCAGTGGTATAATAATACATATTATTGATTACTTATTTGAATCAGTACATTATAACGAAATCAATACCTTAACAATGTAAAGAAGCAGATTTTTACGATCAGAATATTTCTAAACTAGTGAACCTCTGTGGCCTAAAGTTAAGTCCAAGCATCCAGTATGCGTTCATATGGATCTAATACAGAGAAAACCCGGCCGATTTCATCAGAGATTGCGGAGAGTCGCGTCCAGATGTCAGATAACATAACGTTATTCTTTTCAGCGTGGATTTGGCTTAAAATCACGAGTGATTAAACGTATTTGAGTGCACAGCAATGTACAGACCAGATGAATCTGCTGTTAAAATGAACCATCCATTCTTCATATCATCATGCAAAACTAAGAATAAAAAAAAGTATAATTTGACGATCGGGTGCGGTTAGCTAAATCAGAGAAAAATACAGGTGTGGGTGGGTAGCGGCGGATAATTTATTTGAAGCTGCGGATTCGGGTGACGTTTGAGCCCATCCGCGCATCTCTACTGTGCATGCAGTTGGTCAAGTTGTGCTGCGATGTGCTGCGTGATATTACTGCGCCTACTTCGGCCATGTTATGGCAGCAAACTATTGGTCTAATAGGATTCAATGATCTATGCTAAGCTATGCTAAAAGTGATATCGCCAGAACAGGAGAACGGCTGAATGGATTTCAAAACGGTAAAACTCAACTTATTAACTCGGGGGGAGTTGGAGAATGAGCCTATTTCCAAAAAAGTGGAGTGTTCCTTTAAGAAGATTATCCTATTTAAATTAATGTGATAAACGAGTTTAATCTAAAATCTAAAAGTTGTATGATTATATTACCTAAAATGTGTAATTTTGCTAGTAATTTGGAATCAGTAACGTATTTTTTTTTACAATTTGCAAGTAATACCCAGCTCTGCCTGTAACACTATTTAAAAACACGAATCGAATGAACTTGATCGTGCACACGATCAAAACGTTAAGCTATACTGATTTTTGAAGTTTTCCATTATTCTTTCAATTGCAAACATGAAGAAACACATCATAACACAACACAATTGTTTATCCCCGCTGAGACAAGAGGGAATAACGACTAGCGTGATAGCGAATGTCATTGGTGCGCGGCGCAGCATCAGGAGACCTGTGGCTCATCACTGGAGTACAGCGGGAGATTCCTTTCACACGCATTACGGAGGCATAGAGCTGAACGCGCGCCCGGTCTCCCTGCACGCGCACTTGTGTGGATGAATTAAGGGGTTATTACTATACCTGAAAGGAAGGTGTTGCAGTTTAGATAATAATTTACCACAAGGAATCACTATGGATTGCTCTGAAGAGGTACAGTCACTCTCAGATGAAGCCAGCACTCCCACCGAGTTGAAGAAAGGAATGTCAATATTTTTGGATGTGAGTATTTTAAAGCATTTTTTATCTTGTCTAATTGTAAAACGAATGATTCATACTGAACGACAAATGGAAAGGGAGATGTAAAATAACCTGTTGATGGACTCACAGTGCTGTATGAGGATTTGTGTTGAGTGTCCACTTGCAGGTTGACAGGTCATCACCATAGCTTTAAAAGTGTTCACTTGCAGCTCATCTTATGTAGAAATGTGTATATATATATATATATGAAGAGTTTATTTGCAAAAACAGATAAAAATCACATTATCATTATGTTATCATGGTTTTATTATGTTAGTTAGCTATAAATATTTTTTGTAGATATTTTTGCTTTATATCAAAATAACCCAACTGCAGGTTGATTGAGAATTAACTGAAATGCACAATGGAAAAAAAAACGAGATTTAAAAAAAAAAAATATGTATAATGTATATCCATTACATTACACATTTTAGGTATAATCTGACTACTTTTAGTTTACGTTTGACCTAACTAGTTTATCACATTGATTTAAATAGGATAACCTTGTACCATATTGACATAAAAATACAAAGAGTAAGAAAATGTATTCCATTTGTTCTTATTAACTGGTGTTTGTGAACGAACTGTAGGCGGTTTATGAGTTTAATGAAAAGCTAATAATTCATTAAATAAAATTAAAAAAATAAAACCGTGCTAAATATATATATATATATATATATATTATTTGTTTATCTGCATGCCACGTGACCATAACCAATATCGGAGAACCAACAAACATGCAAATATGATACTTAATTATACAATATTTATTTTAAAATCTCAGGGGTACTTCAAGTAAATTATTAGGTGAAGGAGGATCAGATGACAACAAAGTTTGTGAATTTGTGCATTTGAATGTGTTTGAAAGACAAAAGCATTCCAAAGACATAGAAACACGTGGTTAAATAAGTGATAGTTCAATTAAATTTGATCAAAAATATACACATATAAATTTATTTTTATAGTTTCTTTGTGAATTATAAAACTTTTATATTTAGAAAATGTGTCCTGCATTTTTATGTCACTGTACCGAAACAGTGTATATTTTAGTCCATTGGCTAAGACTAATTTTAACATTTATGATCAGGCAATATTCCTGTGTCCCTTTAGCTACAAGGTGTGAGTAAATAGGCCTCATCATTTTCAGGTAAATGTGTTAAAAAGTCTGAAAAATCTGTGTGTAACTTTAAAGCATGGCACTACCAAACACCGATTTTCTATAATTTAACACACTTTTTGGGGAGTTACTTCATAACATTTGGTTTTTATATGTGCACCACTGTATATAAGTAGCTGATTCGCATCTTTAAGCTAGGTTCAAAAATGTCTCAAATTGTCCCTAACGAAACAGTAACGACAAAAACATGTTATCATTGTTTTGGTAGTGACAAAAGAGAACACTTAATCCTTTATTTGAGGGAAATAAACCAAATTAAGAATGGCCCATATAGTGCAATTTGATTAACTATAAACTATAAACTGATTTTTGGTCTTAATTGTGACTGGCATCTTCATTAATGTTAAGATATCATAATTTAGGCTATTTACAGTCATTATACATAATGTTAATTAGCATATTATTAATTAGTCATTGTGCATAGTTTATACACATTTGGTTATTAAATCTCTTTTCTGCTCTATAATGAATGTAGATCTTCTTTTCCAACAAAAGCACGCCTAAAGAGCGATTTAAGGTGCAGTTTTAGTTTCTAATTAAATTGTAGTATGCTGTCTAAAGAGTCTCCCCAGAGACATGAGGTGTGTATTGTTAATTATCATACAGGAATAAGGAAGCACCAGTCTCTGACAGATTGGTGGCATAGTTTTTCACTCCTCTAAGGAGGAAGCTATATTCAGCATATCTTGGCATGCCTAGCAGAGGGCCATATTTAGAGTGTGAATATTCTTGCTGTGAATTGGGACTTTATTTAACGGACCACTACAGCGTGCCTGGGTGTTCAAAGTCAACATAGCCATCATCACTTTTTCTTTCATCTCTGCTCTTTTAGGCCTTGTCCTAAATAATTTACACTGCTAGAGTCCCTTTACATGATCAACGCAGCATGAATTTTCCATGGCCCCTAGTTATGAACTGATATTGTCCTGTTTGCTTTTTAGATATTGAGAAGAGCTGATAAAAACGGTAAGACATTGCCTTTTTGTGCACTTGTGTTTCACCTGTAGTGTTTGTTTTAGACTAGAACACATTACTCTAACTGTGCATCCATATGTTTGAATGGTTGTCCATTCGCAGTCTGTGCGGTTGCTCTGTTGTCATGGAAACACTAGGTGTCCATACTGTCAGGCTCGTAGGGAAGAGAGAGAGAGGTGTATTAACTCAAAGATCCTTTTTAATGAAAAACTCAAAAACAGAAAGGCTTCATTCAGAACAAAAATCACATCATAATAAAAATAAAGCAAAAGCAAACAAAAGACAGAATATAACTTAACTGGAAGACAGATAGAACGGCAGGAAGACAGGCAGGTAAATGATCGATTGGCAGGAGAATGGTTTGAGTCCAGTGTCTAACAAGTAGATCTGACGGTGTGTTGGTGAAAGTACTGAGTATATATGGAGGTGAGTTGATGAGGAGTGGCAGGTGCAGGAGATCAGTAGGCTGGTGATTGGGAACGAGTGGGCGTGGTGATGGAACCTGACGGTCCGGATGTGTTGCTGACAGTACCCCCTCCTCCACGGGCAGCTCCCGATGCCCGGGAACGACGGCGAGGGCGGCCGCGAGGTCTGGGAGCAGGGCGGTCCGGATGTTGTTGATGATAGTCTGAGAGTAGAGATGGATCGAGAATGTCATTGCGAGGAACCCAGGACCGTTCCTCGGGACCATAGCCCTCCCAGTCCACGAGGTACTCCAGCTGACCCCCTCGCCGCCGAGAGTCCAGGATCTCCCGGACAGAGTAGACAGATGGGTCCTCCTGGACCTCCGGAGGAGGAGGCACCTCGGCACCGCCAGGTTCTGTGGAGGAATGAAGAGGAGGGTTAGTGGTAGGTTTGAGAAGAGAGACATGGAATGTAGGGTGAATGCGGTAGTGTGCAGGGAGCTGAAGCTGGTAGGTGACGGGGTTGATTTGCCTCTGGATGGGAAACGGCCCGATGTAGCGGGGGCTGAGTTTCCTACAGGGCAGTCGGAGGCGGATGTCCTTGGTGGAGAGCCACACTAGCTCTCCAGGTTGGTAGGTGGGAGCTGGACGACGTCGGACATCCGCAAAGGTCTTATGTCTCCGAACTGCTTGCTGTAGGTGAACGTGGGCCGAGTCCCAGACCCTCTCACTTTCCCGGAACCAGTGGTCGACGGCTGGGATGTTGGAGGGCTCTTCTGACCAGGGGAACAGAGGGGGTTGATAGCCCAGCACACATTGAAAGGGAGTAAGGCCAGTAGTGGATTGTCTCAGAGAGTTTTGGGCATATTCGGCCCAAGGCAGGTAACGGCTCCAATCATGCTGGTCGGAAGAGCAATAGGCCCGGAGGAAGCGTCCGAGTTCTTGAATCTTCCGCTCAGTCTGGCCGTTCGTTTGAGGGTGGTAGCCTGAAGATAGACTGATGGATACCTGGAGTTGTTTGAAGAATGCATGCCATACCCGGGAGATGAACTGTGGGCCCCGGTCCGACACGATGTCCTCTGGGAGGCCGAAATAGCGAAAGACAGACTGGAAGAGGGTTTCTGCGGTCTCCATAGCCGTGGGCAATCCTTTGAGGGGAACAAACCGGCACGACTTGGAGAACCGGTCGACGATGACTAGAATGCAGGTGAAATTGTTGGATGGTGGCAGGTCGGTGACAAAGTCAATCCCTATGTGGGACCAGGGCCGGGCAGGTATGGGCAGAGGCTGGAGTTTTCCTTGTGGTAGCTGTCGTGGAGTGTTGGTCATGGCACAGACTGAGCAGGCACGGACATGGTGGGCTACCTCACGGGCCATTCCGGGCCACCAGTACCGGGAGCGGAGGAGTGAGAGGGTCCGCTTGCTGCCTGGGTGTCCAGAGCCCGGAGAGGAGTGAATGGAGTCCAGAAGGGAGGAGCGCATAGAGGAAGGGACGTACTGTTTCCCTTCTGGACCTTCCAGCGGAACTGGCTCTCGGGATGAGGCCTCCTGGAGTTGTTGATCCAAGCTCCACATGATGGGATTGAGGAAGAGCTCTGGAGGAAGGATGGGTTCGGAGGTTGGCTGCGGGTCTGGCTGGTGGATACGGGATAAGGCGTCCGCCTTTAGGTTCTTGTGCCCTGGACGGTAGGTGATGGTGAAGCAGAACCTGGAGAAGAATAGGGCCCACCGAGCTTGGCGAGGATTCAGCCGTTTGGCCTCTCGGATGTATTCCAGGTTACGGTGGTCGGTAATGACGTTGAACGGGTGTTTAGCACCCTCCAGCCAGTGCCTCCATTCCTCCAGAGCTAGCTTGATGGCCAGGAGTTCCCGATTGCCGATGTCGTAGTTCTGTTCCGCTGGGGAAAATTTCCGGGAAAAGAAGGCACATGGATGGAGTTTGGGAGGCTCTCCGGAGTACTGTGAGAGTACGGCTCCAGCCCCGACGGTGGACGCATCGACTTCCACGATGAAAGGTTTGGTGGGATCTGGAAGGATGAGGGCCGGAGCCGTACAGAAGGCAGACTTGAGTGAGGTGAAGGCGTGGATGGCGTCAGGGGTCCAGGTGAGGGTTTTGGGCTTGCCCTTAAGCAGGTTGGTGAGGCTGGCAGAATGAAGGCTGAATTGGTGGATGAAACGGCGGTAAAAGTTGGCGAATCCGAGGAAGCGTTGGAGTTCCTTAACTGTAGATGGCTGGGGCCAGTCCCTGATGGCTGCGACCTTGTCCGTGTCCATGCTGATCCCAGCTGGACTGATGACGTAGCCGAGGAACTGGATGGTGGTTTGGTGGAACTCGCACTTCTCCGCCTTGAGGTACAGGTGGTGGTGTCTCAGCTTCGTGAGGACCTGCGTAACGTGGTGGCGATGGTCGGCCAGGTTCCGAGAGTAGATGAGGATGTCGTCGATGTAGACGATGACGAACCGGTGGAGGAACTCTCGGAACACCTCGTTCATGAAGCCCTGGAAGACTGAGGGCGCGTTGACCAGGCCATAGGGCATGACCCGGTAGTGATAGTGGCCAGTGGGGGTGATGAAGGCGGTCTTCCATTCGTCCCCAGGGCGGATACGAACGAGGTTGTATGCGCTACGCAGGTCCAGCTTGGAGAAGATGCGAGCTCCACGCAGTTCCTCGAGGGCAGCTGGGACCAACGGCAGGGGATATGGAAACTTGACTGTCTGGGAATTCAGGACATGGTAATCGATACAAGGTCGCAGGCCTCCGTCCTTCTTCCCCACAAAGAAGAAACTGGAGGCGGCTGGCGAGGTGGATGGCACGATGAATCCCTGTTGGAGAGCCTCCTTGATGTACTCCTCCATGGCCTTCTGCTCCGGGATGGACAATGGGTAGACCTTACCCTTAGGGAGTTTAGCTCCAGGCAGCAAGTTGATGGCGCAGTCCCATGGCCTATGCGGTGGCAATCTGGTGGCAGCCTGCTTGCTGAAAACGTCCTGGAACGCCCTGTAGTCCTCCGGGATAGAGACGTCCTTGGTGGAGTCGGGACTCTCGATGAGGGTTGACTGAATAGAGAGGTTCGGGATAGGTAGGTGTCGAAGACAGGATTCGTGGCACTTGGAACTCCACTGGAGGATGTCACATCTCTCCCAGTCGATCGATGGTGAGTGCTTGATTAGCCAAGGGCGTCCCAGGACGATGTCCACAGTAGCGCCCTCCAACACCAGAAAGGAGATTTCCTCCACGTGGAAGTTGCCGATTTGGAGCTGACAATCAGGCGAACGTTGCTTAACTCGACCGGGTCCCAGGGGCTCACCTCTGATAGTGTTGATCTGGTAGTGGGGTTGCTGAGGTAAGGCTGGTATGTTGAGGGTTCTCAATGTGTTGAGGGAGATGAAGTTCCCCGAGGCACCCGAGTCGATGAGGGCTTGGACTGTGAAGGCAGAGTCTTGGATCAATAGAATGACTGGGAGTTTTCTCATGTGAGTTACGTCTGGGGAGATATTTAAAATACTCACAGAAGAGCGTGGTGGTTTGATGGGACAGGAAGTGATGGTGTGGTTCTCCCCTCCACAGTATAGACAGAGCCCCTGGGACACACGGCGATATCTCTCGGCAGCGGACAGATGGTATGAGTCCGTCTGCATGGGTTCTGGTGTTGGAGGGGAATATCCAGGAGCGGGCGAGGCGGCTGGCAGTGAGACGGTGTCAGGAGCACATGCAAACAAGCGCTGGGCGATCTGGTTGGTCTTTTGGAGGAGCGCTTCGAGACCGATGGAATCATCAAAAATCACCAGTTGCTGTCTGATGTTGCTGTTCAGCCCTTGACGGAAGATTGAGCAGAGCGCTGGTTCATTCCAGCCACTGAGGGTCGCTAGAGTGCGGAACCGGAGAGTGTACTCACCAGCCGAAGAAGAGCCTTGACGCAGGCGTAACAGTTCATCCGAGACTGATAAGGATCCGGTAGATCTTCCAAAAACTTCCTTGAAGTGTTTAGTAAATGCAGATAGATTACCGATTATGGGATTTTCCGCTTGCCACAGTGCATCAGCCCAGTCCAGCGCTCTGCCCGACAGCAAACTGGTGATGAACGCCATCTTAGATCGCTCCGTGGGAAATCGCTGGGGCTGCATCTCAAAATGTAGAGTACACTGCAGAAGGAAGCCGTTGCATTTGTCCGCCTCGCCCGAATAGCAAGCAGGTAAGGCCATGGGACTTCCAGAGGCAAACGGGGAAGTGCTCGGTGAAGGTCGGAAGTGGGGCGAGTTGACATGGTGAAGGATCTGAATCTTGTCTAGGTCAGATCTTCTGTCAGGCTCGTAGGGAAGAGAGAGAGAGGTGTATTAACTCAAAGATCCTTTTTAATGAAAAACTCAAAAACAGAAAGGCTTCATTCAGAACAAAAATCACATCATAATAAAAATAAAGCAAAAGCAAACAAAAGACAGAATATAACTTAACTGGAAGACAGATAGAACGGCAGGAAGACAGGCAGGTAAATGATCGATTGGCAGGAGAATGGTTTGAGTCCAGTGTCTAACAAGTAGATCTGACGGTGTGTTGGTGAAAGTGCTGAGTATATATGGAGGTGAGTTGATGAGGAGCGGCAGCTGCAGGAGATCAGTAGGCTGGTGATTGGGAACGAGTGGGCGTGGTGATGGAACCTGACGGTCCGGATGTGTTGCTGACACATACATTACCTAATGTTAGTCAATATTTTAGTAGAGTGATACAAACAAATGTCATTGTGCCTCTTCCTATCATATGCTCTTATAGTTCAGTTTTAGCAACAATGAAAATATAAAAATAGCATTAATTAGGTATCTAATGTGAAGTTCTGTTCAGGTGTTGTGAATTCAAGCTTAGTTATTTTGCTTTAGCATGCATAGTACTAGAGGTCAACCGATACGTGTTTTTCAGGGCAGATGCGATACAGATTATTACAAATCAAGTAGACCAATAACCGATATTTTAAACCGATATATACTGTATGTCTGGTGTCAAAAATTTAAATTAATGTCAAAATTAAGAATAACAAGATCTCTGACAAACATTACTGTAAATGCTTTTTATCACCAGATCGGTTTAGAAAATGACCGATAACCATAAAATGCTTTATATCGGCACCGATAATCAGTCAACCCTATATGCAGTAATACACTATAAAATGATTTGTTGGTTTAACTTAAAGTAACTGAAACTGAAATATACAGTCAAACCTAAATTTATTCAGACACCTTCAACATATCCTACATTATCAGTTTATTTGCTGTGTTAAAATTGTAAAAATGTATGGTCAGGTCAAAGTGTCTGAATAACTTTATCAATTTTATTGGTAGTCCACTGTATGAAGAATTATAATATGTCACAGTTTTACTTTATTTTGCTATACTCTGCACCCACTAGTAAAAAAAAAAATCAAAATTATATCTGGTGTCTGAATAATATTTGGTGTGACTGTATATACACAAATAACTTAATAATGTTAAAATGATGTTCATTGTAAGTTATGTATATGAATTTGTGTTGTATTATACAATAATTGTAAACTTATAATTTAATGTATTTTATGACAGATGAATTTAATTTATATTTTTTTCTGTTTATCATATTGTACAATGTAATGGAATTTTATGCTATTTTTACAGTATATACAGTATGTAAACACTATATTTTAAAACATTTATAAAAAGTTCTGGATCTGTTATATTGAATACTATATTGTCAGTTAATGCATTTTAACAGTGAAGTCAAATAATCTTTATTTATATAGTAGTGCATTATATGATACAGATAGTTTTAAAGCAGATTCACAGTAATAAACATGCAAATAGCAAACCATTATCCAGTATTCAGCTTCAGTCAATTCATCATTGATTCAGTTCTGTTTAAGTTAATCAATTATGAAACTAATTTAGTTCTGCTATGAGCAAATCTACAAAAAGCAACTCAAATTAGCTCAAATTAGTCAAATGTTGTTTTGTTTCGGTTAAAAAAGTGTTGATTTTATAAAGTAAAATTTGATTAAACTGTAAAGCACCTCTACAAAAGACAACAGTGTCATGTTAACCCCAACTAAGCAAGCAATAGTGAAATATTATTTAATATCACAAGTGTTGGGAAGGTTTGGAAATGTAATAGGTTATAGATTACAAGTTACTCTATTTAAAGTAGTGTAACTATTTTAATTATTTTACTAAAATAATGTAACTGATTTCATTTCATTACTCTTTGATAACTTTTCTGAATTTACATTTAGCAGATGCTTTTATTCAAAGCGACTTACAAATGAGGACAACAGAAGCAATCAAATTTCGAGATTATAATAGGTAGAAATATCTCTGTATGGTAACAATTGCAGGTTGTTTCGGTGTACAATGTCAGGCATTTTTGCAGACCTCTTTCTCATATTGTGTTAATTCTGAGGCTTTTCCACTACATTTTATTTCATATTGTATATTAGTAGGTGTATGGCACACAGCATGTGCAGCAGTACATTTATTCTATTTTGAGTATAGGCTGGCATGACTCACCTGTCACTGTTTGTTTGAAAACCTCTAGGCGTCTGCACCGACTAACACGAGCCCTCAGCCCTGTCGCAAACATTGTATTTTGTCGTCCGTGTGTGCATGTTTTCCCAAACACCTGAGATCTGATGTGCATGAGCTAAATTGCCATTGTCTGAAGGATGATGATCTTTGCTTGCTTTCTCATTTATAGATTCAGCACAGTCTATAATAAATCTGAAATACTTTTATAAGTTGGATTTTTTTTCAGGGCAACTTTTTAACCACATTTTCCTCTCAAAAGATGACGGGAAGCTGTCCTTTGACGAGTTCAAGGCCTATTTCTCAGACGGTGTTCTGTCAGGAGATGAATTAAAGGAGCTTTTCCATACAATTGACACTCATAACACAAAGTAAGTATTGCTGCTTTTTATTCACATACACATCTTAATGACAAGGCACCTTTTTATGTTCCTCAGATCGACAGACTGATTAAACCCTTTGGAGGTCTTGTCTTAACAAACCTTTCCAAAAGGAAAAACAATGCATTAAGAGCAGGGGTGAAAACTTTTGAACAGAATGGAGATGTGTACATTTTTCTTATTTTGCCTAAATATCATATTATTTTCATTTCGTACTGCCCTTCAGAGGCTACAGAAGATACAGAGCATGTTTCTCAGAAGACAAAATAAGTTAAATTTACCCTGATCTTCAAATTAAAAAGGTTTCACCCCTCAACTCTTAATGCATAGTTTTTCCTTCTGGAGCATCAGTGAGCGTTTGTACCTTCTGTAATAGTTGAAAAGAGTTCATATACATAAAAATGCTGGAAAACCAACCATTTGTGGGACCTAAAGGATTTTTCTGAAGAACAGCAGAAAGTTTAACTGTTCAGGACAAACAAAGGACTCATGAACAACTATCACTAAACAAAACAAAACACAAAAAACAGCTGTGGATCATTAAGGTAACAACACAGTATTAGGAATCAAGGGGATGTAAACTTCTATAAATTCAACTATTATTTTCTCTTGTGGACTATATGTAAACATCTTTTATGTGAAATATCTTATTCAGGTCAGTACTAATTAAACAATAACATGCATTTTGATTTTGTATGATACAGTATCTTATTTTGTAAAATAGTTAATGTTTTGCAGATTCTGAAAGGGTCAAAAGTCGAAACCAGTCTGAGTCCAGGCAAAGTTACAACATAAAGGCTCTAAGTTACAACTTATTCATACCAAGTATGTTTGCTTTGCACCATTAAACTTAGATGAAACGTAGTGTGTATAAACTAGATATTTATAGAAGCCAGTGTGGCCAGGGGTAAAACAGTACAATTGTTAAATAGCATCATTTAACATCTTTAAAGTGTACCTGAAGTACAGTATACTTGCAATAGTTCCACTTTAGCACAATCAAATATACTTAAGTATATCTTTAGTTGGACTTTAGCACTACTTCCACACAATTAATGTGCATTAAGTACAAAATTAGTTAATCCAATTTAGCAGACGTTAAATATACAGTTTAGTATACGAAAAATACAACACAGGTTATATGAAATAAATGTATTTTAAATAGATTTTTTTGTTACATTTATTTTTCGCTAGGGTAGGCTGTTATGCATTTCTGAATTCAGCAAATGATTCAAAGACTCACTCATGTTAAATATTTCCACCTACTGAGATTGTATAATGGTGTAACAAACCAACAGTGAGTACTGAGGATTTTGATTCAGCCCAGTGAGTCAAATGTTATGAATCAGTCATAACCTTTGACTCATTGAGCTGAATCAAATTCCTCAGAACTTGCTGTTATGGCTCATCAGCTATTTGATAACCTGAATGACGGACACAGTCAATTTACCAAAGAGATTTATCTGAGTTCACTCAAATCCTTTGAATTAAAGAATCAAGTTTTTTGGAATCGACTCCCAGCCCTACATATTAACACCCACAAATGCAAAGGAATTAGAGCCTTAAATGGTGCCTCAAATATGTTATTATTATTATTTTTACAATATTCCTGCCAATTTTCTTGCTGTATAATTTTATCACAAAAAGTTATGGTTATACAGTAGCAATGATGCTTTGCTTTATTCTTGATTTTTTTTTTTTTGTGGGAGGTGAAACAACAAGCCTACACTTAAAATTTTGCAATATGTCTATGTAGTGATTAATGTAGTTTCCGTAACATAAGTTATAGGGAGTAAATCTTTATCTTGCCTTCACCTCCTCACAGAATGATTCCATGTCACTTAAGTCATCTTGGTTTCCATAGCAGCAGCTCTCCTGGCAGGCACATGCTTCCTTTGTAGTAGGTGTTTGATGAGAATGTGCTTCTGATTTTATTTTCCATTCATTGTGTGGCTGGGCCGATTTGGTTTGATGTGGTATTTCAAAGAAAAAAAAATCACTTTCCTGTGCCAACATAATGGTCAGCCTTTCCCCTTAGCACAAGCATAATATTGTTTTGGGTCAAGCATCAATTATTCATTATGATAGATAATAATGATTAAAGTGTGAACCTAATAGCTTTCTCAGGAAAATGTCTACAAAGTAACTGTTTAGTACTGTTTAGTACACTCAAAATAGGCATTTTCAAAATGATATAATAAATTATCTGTGGGGTCTTTAGAGCTGACAATTCACAGACACATTCTCGGGACATCTGAGACTTTTATATTACATGTTGTAAAATAGTTTTAAATAGAGTTTTAAATCTTATTTTGTACCCTATTTGTGGAAAGTGCTACCATATGAAATCTTGTAAGATGAGGGGTCCTGCATTAACTCTAAATATCTCAGACACTATCATATCATGTTTGATATGTCTGAGAAAATAACTTAAAGCATGATTTCAAGCATACTGACGAATGACAGAGGTTTTTATCTAAACATATCAGTTCCACCATCACAGATCAATTTTGTAAATGGATTATCGCAATTCACAAGTCACAGACAGAGAAACCTGAAAGGAGGATTCCTTGAAAACATTTTCTCAGCAGAATAAATCTTTCCTTGAAAGTGACTCAACCTTTTAAATCCAATCTTTAGGTGTGAGAAGAGCTCCGGGTTTTTTTTAATGTCTACAGTTGTGGCCAAAAGTTTTGAGAATTACATAAATATTGGAAATTGGAAAAGTTTTTATAATAGCAATTTGCATATACTCCAGAATGTTATGAAGAGTGATCAGATGAATTGCATAGTCCTTCTTCTTTGCCATGAAAATGAACTTAATCCCGAAAAAAATTTTCATTGCTGTCATTAAAGGACCTGCTGAGATCATTTCAGTAATCGTCTTGTTAACTCAGGTGAGAATGTTGACGAGCACAAGGCTGGAGATCATTATGTCAGGCTGATTGGGTTAGAATGGCAGACTTGACATGTTAAAAGGAGGGTGATGCTTGAAATCATTGTTCTTCCATTGTTAACCATGGTGACCTGCAAAGAAATGCGTGCAGCCATCATTGCGTTGCATAAAAATGGCTTCACAGGCAAGGATATTGTTACTAAGATTGCACCTAAATCAACAATTTATAGGATCATCAAGAACTTCAAGGAATAAGGTTCAATTCT
The DNA here is from genome assembly GCF_049309525.1 of Garra rufa. Classification (NCBI taxonomy): domain Eukaryota; kingdom Metazoa; phylum Chordata; class Actinopteri; order Cypriniformes; family Cyprinidae; genus Garra; species Garra rufa. Next base: position 5,433,244 of record NC_133377.1, read on the forward strand.
TGTTAAGAAGGCTTCAGGGCGTCCAAGAAAGTCCAGCAAGCGCCAGGATCGTCTCCTAAAGAGGATTCAGCTGCGGGATCGGAGTGCCACCAGTGCAGAGCTTGCTCAGGAATGGCAGCAGGCAGGTGTGAGCGCATCTGCACGCACAGTGAGGCCAAGACTTTTGGAAGATGGCCTGGTGTCAAGAAGGGCAGCAATGAAGCCACTTCTCTCCAAAAAAAAAAAACATCAGGGACAGATTGATCTTCTGCAAAAAGTATGGCGAATGGACTGCTGAGGACTGGGGCAAAGTCAAATTCTCAGATGAAGCCTCTTTCCGATTGTTTGGGGCATCTGGAAAAAGGCTTGTCCGGTGAAGAAAAGGTGAGCGCTACCATCAGTCCTGTGTCATGCCAACAGTAAAGCATCCTGAGACCATTCATGTGTGGGGTTGTGTCAGGGTTTCTATAAGGGAGGACTCAAACGCAGAATGAACAGTGATGGTTATTTATTGAACAACGGGCAGACAAGAGAAGGTGAGGAGGGGAGTGAACACAGTCCAAACAATGGGCAGTGAGGAACTTGATGACAGGCAGGCGGTGAGAATGACCACTGAGTCCAGGTAACAGTCCAGTAGGGAGCCGAGATGGCTAGAAGCTGGAAGCTAGCTGCTGGGCCAGACAGGAACCTGAGTGGAAGCCACTCCACACTCGAGCCAGGAGCACCGTCTGCAGGACTGAACAGGGCAGGACAAGACAGGACTGGGGAAAAGACAGGGATCCACGAACAACTTGGCAGGGTATTTACAGTATATAAAAGGTAGACAAGCAATAAACTATGACTGAAACTCACACTGAGGTAGAATTAACAACGAACTGGCAAAGACAAGAGGGAAGGTGCACGCTTATAAAGGGGACAGGATACATGAGGAACAGCTGGGGACACTCATACAAACGAGAGGGACAGGTGATAACACTCAGAACAATGAGGACTAAACAAGGGGGTGTGGTAACGGGAAACAAGGAGGCAGGACAAGGGGAGCACATGGCAGACAACAACAAAGACAAAGCCATGTGCTCAAACACAACACAAACATAGACACATTAAACAGAGACAGAACAGACAAGACTGTCAGGGGTGATCCCTGACAGGTTGCTTCTCATCCAAGGGAGTGGGCTCACTCACAATTTTGCCCAAAAACACAGCCATGAATAAAGAATGGTACCAAAACACCCTCCAACAGCAACTTCTTCCAACAATCCAACAACAGTTTGGTGAAGAACAATGCATTTTCCAGCACGATGGAGCACCGTGCCATAAGGCAAAAGTGATAACTAAGTGGCTTGGGGACCAAAACATTGAAATTTTGGGTCCATGGCCTGGAAACTCCCCAGATCTTAATCCCATTGAGAGCTTGTGGTCAATCCTCAAGAGGCGGGTGGACAAACAAAAACCCACTAATTCTGACAAACTCCAAGAAGTGATTATGAAAGAATGGGTTGCTATCAGTCAGGATTTGGCCCAGAAGTTGATTGAGAGCATGCTCAGTCGAATTGCAGAGGTCCTGAAAAAGAAGGGCCAACACTGCAAATACTGACTCTTTGCATAAATGTCATGTAATTGTCGATAAAAGCCTTTGAAACGTATGAAGTGCTTGTAATTATATTTCAGTACATCACAGAAACAACTGAAACAAAGATCTAAAAGCAGTTTAGCAGAAAACTTTGTGAAAACTAATATTTGTGTCATTCTCAAAACTTTTGGCCACGACTGTACACTGAAAAAATTTCAACCCACTACAATTGAAAGTCAGAAACTTAATGATAGTGTTTTTCAACCTTTTTTGAGCCAAGGTACTTTTTTAATTGAAAAAAAAAAAAAAAAGGCACACCGACAATCGAAACTGTAAAAAAATGAAACTCTGTAGCCTATATTAACAATATACAGCCATTCTTATCGAAATGTCTTGAACAGGAATCAAATACACACAAAGAAAAAAGTATTTTTTGATCTTTCATATTTCTTCTTCTTTCAAATAAAAAGTGCAATTAACAATATACAGTCATTCTTATCAAAGTGTCTTGAATAGGAATCAAATAAACACGATTTTTTGATCTTATATTTCTACCTACTCAGTGTGAAACCTGGGCCTGTTTTAGGTGAAATTGAATAATTTCCCACGGCACACCTGACGATCTCTCACGGCACACTAGTGTACCGTGGCACAGTGGTTGAAAAACACTGTGATAGTGATTTCATCCCATTTTAATGACAGTTCCAATCCCTGTAGTTAATAATGCTTTAACCAGTTAAACATATTTTACCTACACTGTAAAAAATGACAGTGAATTTAACGGTAAAAAACTGTAAAAATGCTACGGTAAAAACCTGTGAAATGGTTAACGGCAAGTTCCCCTTCTATATACGGTGATAAACTGTGTTGGACATTGCATTTAATTTTACGGTAGTATACCGTTTTTGGAAGTGAAAAAGAACGTAAAATTTACAGTGAATAACCGTAAACTGATATTCCCAGAATTCCATTTTTTTATTTGATGTTTTTTTTGTTGTTGAAATAACTTCACCTTAATTTTTTTCTTGGCAGTTTTGTACATTAGGGTTGTATGTTACATCTAATGTTGTTAAATTAATGTTTTTTGCATTATTTCAGTTTTATGTGTGTTACCATGATGGTGTCTAGTGCTAGTGTGAATGACACTGTGCACCTTCTATATATGTTATTATTTAAAACCTCCGTGCGATGGACTTTGGTTCATCATGTGATGTTAATATCACCACCTGCTTTTGGTGGTTATCATTGTATTACAAAGGTACAAAACAGATTTCAGTGCTTCAAAAAGTTGGTACATTACCATTATATGAGTTAAGTTTTTTAGTATGAAATTACGGTATTTACCTGTAAATTTAAGTGAAAACCTTAAAATGTAAAACATTGCTACCGTATTTTTTACGGTAAAATTCTGGCAACCACAGCTGCCAGTTTTTTACCGTAAATTTTACGGATTTTTTTTTACAGTGTACGGTATTTTATAATCAGAGAGCGGACAATTGTAGTTTAATAAGTATCCATTACACTTAGGTCTGTCTTTCTATGGTGTAATGCCTGGAGGAGCAGGTAGAAATGAGATATAAAGATTATTGACAGTACAGCGGGTGCTTCTTAAGGCCTTATCGATGTGTTGTCTTTGTCTGTTTATTGAATGCTTTACCTCCTGCTACGATTCCTAGGTCAGTCAGTGAACATTTCAGCCAAAACACAAAGCCCCCTGTCACTATGTTTTATCCAGCAGGTCTAACAATAGTTATTTTTTTGGTGTCCTTCCATTCTTTAGAGTCTAGACAACCAATGAATCCAGTCGTTGCCTCCACACAACTGCCAAATGCTGAAAAATTTCCACCCACTGTGCTGGAAAAAAAGGATTAAAACAGTTAATCACTGTCAGTCTGTGAAGCTAATGGAAATTGCTGTTAAATTTGGCATATGTCTCTCAATAAAAACTCTAATAAAATAAAACACAAATTTTAAATTTCAATCATTTTGACAAGCTCCCATTCAATATTACCACTACATTTAGGATTGTATATATTAAAAATATTTTAAGATGTAATGAAATGATGACTTTACCTCATGGCATTGAGTGTCTCATCAGAGCAGGGTTGAGACATGGACTTGTCAGCGGACTCAGTGTTTGCCTGGTGGGTATTATTCAGGGTTGGATACTAGCTATCTAAATATGACCCTCTCTCATTAGACAAACATCACAGTCACAAAGGACCTGCCTTTGACCGAGATGCTGTCTTCATAGCTTGAAATCAGCACAGATCATTAGATCACGTTTAGATGCAACTGACACGTCTTTTAGCATGCTGTAACATTCATATTGTGGAACTAAATTTAACATGTCTGCTTTTGATCTGTTTCCAGCAATGTGGACACGGATGAGCTGTGTGGTAAGAGTTCATACTTTTTTATTGACAATATTACTGGGAGGTTCAATGTAATGATGAAGAGATGCTTGAGGCAGCTTTTGGGGTTCCTCTGAGCCTTCTGGAGACACACTTTAGAAATGACAGGTCGCTGAGGAAAAAATAAGATCCTACAAGAAATCTAAAGCCTGTCAACGGTTCCACCGAACTGGTAACCTTGATATGAGTGAGTAACTTGAATGAACAGAAGGATATTTAAGGCATGTTTGCAGACTGCCAGGAGATTCTCCAGCAGGTTCTGCCTCAGGTATCTTTTCATTTGAAATTTTTTCTATTCAAATTATATTTGACTTGCTATGTATATATATAAAAAATTAAAGAGAGTATATATTTCAGCTACTTTTCAGGGCAACATTTCTCATCTTTGTTTAGTTTATGTTTAAGTGATAAAAACTACAACCAATTAAACTGAAACTTTATACAAATATACAGACATATTTAAAAAATATACAAATGTTTTTTTTGTTGCATTTTTTGCATATAATGCAAATAACAATAACAAAATCACTGAAGAAATTATAAGTATCAGTGATACTAAAATAATGGGTGAATGCATTAAATAGCATTTAAAGAGTTATTTTATACTAAAAATACAATCAATACATATTTTTTATTCATAATTTATCAAAAATGCGGTAATACACAGCAACACATTTAAGTAAATATGTCACATAATTATTTCCAACATACAGTCAAACCAGAAATTATTCAGACACCAGATCATTTTTTTTCAAGTGTTTTTTCTTTAATTGCTAATGTGACCTTTTAACACCACAGACTGAATAAAATTAAGCATTGCTTGGTTTGGTCAACAAAGTATTGATGTGTAAATATTGCCATACTAACAATTTCTGGTTGATTGTCATCCATTACATACCTTTCTATCAATGTTATCTGACATTATAAAAAGTTCTTGTCATATTTTATTACCATTTTCTAAACTATAGCCAATAAACTGTGACAATGTGAGAAATATTAAAAGTTTTTTAATTCATTTTGGATTGGCTGTATAAAATATGGCATTAAATCAAATGATATTTGTTATATGCTTTTGTGAAAACATTGTCATATGTACCTTAATATTTAAAACAGTTTTTCTTTCTTTTAGAATACTTCTCTCAGCATCTTGGAGAATATGAAAATGTCCTCGGTGCCCTGGAAGACCTGAACGTTTCCATACTGAAAGCCATGGACAAAACTAAGAAGGTGAGTTGCCTTTCTACTTGTTCTGCTTGTAGGGTTCAACAAATAGACATGATCTCAATTACATAGTTGACTGAAACCACATCTATGAGAAAAGATGGAAAATTGTTTTCTTGTCTAATGTATGTCTAGCCACCCTCCGACTGAAAGTGATGTTAGCTGCATACGTGAGTTTATGTAACCTTTGCGGATTCATGTGGCCTCTGCCATTTGTTTTAGCTCTCAGCCTTTGTGAGTGGGCAGCAGATAGATTTGATACCTGTAAGCACTGAAATTAGTATTCTGCATCCATTCCTGGAGACTGTCAGTGTCTTATCTTAATCACTAGCAGCATGTTCCCTGGCCCCTAATGCGGCCGTTAGGTGTGTAATTTTCTCTTGAGTTGTAATAAAGCTGTTCACGCCGTGCGCTGTGGGAGCTCTTAGAGCGGATGGAGATGGATCTGCACTAGCTCAGACTCACATCTGTCTGACACACAGCCCACAACCTGTCTGCCCTCAACATACTGCTATAGAGATGAAACTGTTTGATCTCAATATGATAAAGTGTTTTATTCATTTTTTTTTAATTTAAATGTCCATTTTGTGATACAATGGATGTCAAGAATAAAAAAAATCAGACTACTCTTAAAATCAAACAGTTATGTACACTTGTGGAACATTTTGGGTTTCTCACACTAGAAGAATCTGTAGACACCCTCAAAATTGCTACCTGATCTCATGACCAAAACATACCTGTGGGAACTTCTTCACAAGATGCTAAATACTTACCAAGTACATATCACTGCATGATTACAGCTCCATATGTTCCGCTTTCCGGACATAACAAGCTTGCAGTAACATTGGAGATCATTTTTTAATTACCTTAAGAATTTGTACAGTTGACACACAAGCTACCATTAGATAAAAGATGGCTCTACACCAAAGTCTTCTAATGAAAGTATAGTTTAAACTTTTAATAGGGAAAGGACACTTAGGGGTTATTATCAAAAACTAAAAAAAAAAAAAAAAAAGTCATTACTTGAAATAAAATAAACATTAACTTTATTAAACATTAAAATTATATATAAAAACCTAACTTGGAAAGAATATATTTCAGCTACTTGCCAAAGGCAATATTTGTCATTTTTTTAAATTTAGATTATGTTTAAGTGCTAAAAAACCACAACTAAATAAACTAAAACTTGATAAAACTATACAGACATATT
>NC_133377.1:5440140-5561855 GCF_049309525.1 Garra rufa
CTAAAAATTTTTTACACTACTAACTACTGTCACATACTGAAACATGTATATAAAAATACTTCAGGGTTGTTACTCCATTGCGTCTCTCATGTGAAACAGCGAGATTCTGTGCTCACAGATGTATTGATTGAGTTACTGGCTGTGGTCTTGCTCATATAGATGTGCAGTGTTGCTGGTGGTTATCAGCACTGACATTCTGGTCTGAACAGCAGCATTTATCCTCCCGAGCGTCTGATGTGAGTAATGGGCAAAGTCCACACAGACGGTCAGAGGAAGGTGCTGGTACGAGCTGCGTGATTCAGTTCCCGCCAAGCCATTTAACCGAGACTGTCTGCTGCCTCGCACAGATAATGAATTAGCCAAGCGCTGACTCCAAACCCAGCAGACATGTCACTTAATGCATGTGAGTGTCTCAAAAAATGGAGTCACTGGCATGAAGGGCAGTGCTGTGTCATTTCATTACGCCGCTTGATTAGTGAGGCAGACAGAGGAAGTGAAACACGATTAATGAGTTCAATGGGACATTTTTGAGAAAGACTACTGGTATTTGCTTCTGTGTTTTATTGTATGTCCTTAAAGGAGTACACTTTCAGAACAAAAACTTACAGCTAATTTACTCACCCCCTTGTCATCCAAGATGTTCATGTCTTTCTGTCTTTAGTCGTAAAGAAATTGTGCTTTTTGAGGAAAACATTTCAGGATTTCTCTCCATATAATGGACTTCTATGGTGCCCCTGAATTTGAACTTCCAAAATGCAGTTTAAACGCAGCTTCAAAGGGCTCTAAACAATCCCAGCTGAGAAAAAAGGGTCTTATCTAGCAAAACAATTGGTTATTTTCTAAAAACATTTACAATTTATATACTTTTTGATCTCAAATGCTCATCTTGCCTATAGCTTTGCGTGAACTCCTGTGTATTCCAGTTCATGACAGTTGGGGTATATCGAAAAACTCCCATTTCATTTTCTCCTCCAACGTTAAAATCATCCTACATCACTGCAGAATTACCAATCAAGTGTTTACAAAGTGAACGTGCAAATAAGATCAAACACCCTTTACAAAAAAAGGTAAAACAGCGATGTAGGACGATTTTAAAGTTGGAGGAGAAAATGAGATTGGAGTTTTTTCTCAACACACGCAGAGCTAGACAAGATGAGTATTTGAGGTTAAAAAGTATATAAATTGTAATTTTTTTTTAGAAAATAACCGATTGTTTTGCTAGATAATGCCCTTCTTTCCTCGGCTGATTGCTTAGAGCCCTTTAAAAGCTGCATTTTGGAGGTTCAAACTCAGGGGCACCATAGAAGTCCAGTATATGGAGAGAAATCCTGAAATGTTTTCCTAAAAAAACATAATTTCTTTACAACTGAAGAAAGAAAGACATGAACATCTTGGATGACAAGGGGGTGAGTACATTATCTGTACATTTTTGTAAGTGAACTACTCCTTTAAACCTTCAGTGTGTGAGCAAAAGAGCAGTAAAAACAAATCCTCACAATGAGAAGTGGCCATCTGCTGAAGATGATGAGAGAGAAGTGCAAATTGCGATTGATTTTTTTATCACTGCGTGGTTTAAAGGTTAAGGTACATTGACTTTGCAGGTGCTGTCTTTGTTCAGACAGAATTTTGTTTTGATTTGATGGTGTTTTGCCATGTTCAAAGAGCATGAGCAATAACACACTTCTCATTTAGAGGCAAGAGCACAATTCCCAATATTAAACCTCAAAGAGAGAAACAGTGCAAGATGGAAAAGAACAGACATCATTTAAATGTCTCTGTTTGCTGTGCTTAAAATATTTAAGCAATTGTGTAGTTTTTGAACCTCCACTGGTTATAGTTTGCAGCACTATCCACTCATCATGAAATATATATAACACATTTCTGGGCATTAAAGCACGAAAAAAAAAAAACAGACAGGAGAACATTGAAGATGTTCAGGGATATCTGACATGCTATGAACAATAAAATAACACTGTAAACAATTGTGATTTTCAACCTAGCTTTGAATTCATCAACACTACCAGTCAATTTTTTTTTTGACTAAAAGATTTTAATGTTTTTTAAAGTAGTCTCTTCTGCATTTATTTGATTCAAAGCACAGCAAAAACAGTAATAGTGAGAAATATTTTCACTATTTAAAATTACTGATTTCTATTTGAATATATTTTAAAATGTAATTTATCCCTGTGATCAAAGATACATTTTCAGCATCATTACTCCAGTCTTCAGTGTCACATGAAGACTGGAGCGACAACAGTGTTCCAGTTCTAATGCCATGGGAAAAGTTTGAGCAAAGCATGCTAACTGTTCTGTCTTTGGCTGCACAGATGAGCACAGAACACTATTTACAGTCCAAGCCTCAGAGGAGACAAGAGAGCAGTGGATTTATTGATTTATTTACTGCCAAACAGTATATAAACATGCACTTTCTTTGCCGGCTGTTTACCTTCCCAGACCTAACCGACCGTTTTTGTAACTCCTGTGTGTTTTTAACATAAACTTTGGTGTATTTGACAGTTTAAGCGCAATAAGACACGAAAGAGAACTTAGTTAAGTACTCACATGCCGCGTGATAGCTGCTTTCTGTGCACGTGCTTCAGATGTTTACCCTGTATCAGAAATTTAAACTAATAGGGTTTAAAACACATGATTTCAGTGCGATAGACATGACAATCAAAACCAAACAGATGATTTTTAGCAAAGTATCTGAGGTATGAGCTCAAAAGGCACAGATCATTTGTATTTAAAGAAACATGCACAAAAACTTTCTGCTTCGACTCAAAATTATATAATAATTATATGTAGGATATTTTAAGATGAAACTTCACAGACACATTCTGGGGACACCTGAGACTTATATCACATCTTGTAAAAAGGGACATAATAGGTCTCCTATTAAGAGCCTCTTTGATGGTTATAAATGCAAAGACTGATTTTAAGTGTTGAAATCATGCTAATCTTAAAACCAGAAGAAAAAACAAGGTGTTAACAAAGGAATTTTCTTTGATCTCTCTCTTCACACCACTTGATAATCTCTATTGCACGAGCTTCATTAATTATGAGCAACAACAGCTAGTGATGATATATGTCAACAAATACTGTTGTGTTTATTGCATAAGGCCACGAGTGGGTGTACAAACCAGCTGCTGTAATGCATGTGGTCTCTGCCCTCAGGAGAGTCTCTATAAACAGCAACCACACTTATGAACATCATACTGTGAGCGCTCATATCATCCAGCCAATATTTCTTGCCCTCAGGTAGCAATGACAGATTTATAGCTCAAATATTAAAAACATTGTTTTTATATTGATTTTTATCTCTAAATATCTTTGTAACATGATTTGCTTACCTTATAATATCTCATTTAGTGCGTTTACTGGATCATTCTTCAGCTTTAAACTTGTATGAAAGCTTGTCATTGAAAACAATGGAATATTATTTATTCATGTATTTATTGGTTGGCTTATTCTCAGCTAAAACGTCTTATAAAGGACATTAAATATGTCTATGTGCATGTATAACAGTCACAATCAATATGATTTTTCTATGATTTATCAGGTGTTATTTGCATGTTGCAGACACTTCGTACTGATTGCTTGAATGCATGATTGGCTCTTGTGTAAAATGTTGGCCTCAAGCACAGACGCTGTAAGGAAAGTTTAGCGATGTTTGCTGCTTGGGGTTATACAGCTCTTGGTTGCAGTGATTCATGCTGAGGTTATTGTAAAGGTCTGTGTGTTTAACCGTCTTTGTAAATACACGTGTTGGTGGATCTGTTGGATTTGTGACTGTCAACATCTTGAGCGAGTTCATAATAGGCGTGTCGTGCAGCACCTGTTTCATAACTGGATGCTCAGAAGAATTATATGTCCTGTTAGCTGAGGGATGTTCTCGGCTTTAATAATGGCTTTTCTTTCTGACAGAACACGGTTGCTTTGGGCGTGCAACATAATTACAGAGGCGGCTGTTGATTCCTAACGTTGAATAACCGACGTACCATGTGCAAATAACATACCCATGCAGCCCTGCCTTTGAGACTGCGGATGTGAAACAAAATCTCATCCAAAAAGATAAAGAGGCATTCTGGCACTCCAGTTTGAGATGTAGTTACGTTCTTAAATTAAAAGCCATGATGCGTGAACTGTTTCAGTTGAACCTAGATAGCAAGTACCTGCAAAAAACACTTAAAGGTTTAGGTTTAAATAGCTTGGCTTATTCATTCTCTCAGATTTCTGGATGCAAAAACCTAAACTGAGGTTTTTGTTTAAATTTGTTTTTTTGGGGAGACTGTCACTTTACATTCTGCCACTGTGAAATGAAAATTCTTTTATTAATTACTCATGTTGATCCAAACCCGTAAGACCTTCATTTATAGACCACAAATTAAGATATTTTTGATGAAATCCGAGAGCTTTCTGACCCTGCATAGACAGCAACGCAACTACCATGTTCAAGGCCCAGAAAGTTAGTAAGGATATCATTAAAATATTCCATGTGACATTAGTGATTCAACCGTAATTTTATGAATTTTATGAAATTAGTTTTTTTTCGTGCACAAAAAGTATTCTCGTAGCTTCATAACATTACGAAGATGTCGCATTAATTATTTTATCGGTGTCCTTGCTACATTTCTGGGCCTAGAACATGGTAGTTACATCAGTGTCTTTGGAGAGTCAAGGTGCGTTCACACCGGACGCGAATGAAGCGGCAAGCGCGAGTGATTTACATGTTAAGTCAATGCAAAGACGCGAATAGCCATCCTGCGGCGCGAAACGCGCGAATAGCGCGAATGGCGCGGCGCGCATTGAGCATTTCAAGCGATTGCTGCGCCATTCGCGCGAATCCAAAAATCTGAACTTTGGCGGAATTCCGCGCCGCGGTAACCAATCAGGAGCTTGCTCTAGTAGTGACGGAGGCAGAAATCCGAAACAACAATGGCGGACAAAATCACCGTTGCTGTCTGTGGTTCCTCGGAGCTGTACGATACATCTTTGGACTTTTGTAGAAACAGGAATAAAAGGGATCTTGCTAGGAATAAAGTGAGTTAAGAGGTCGGACAATCTGGTTAGTTTTAAAAAACGCTCTTTACTCAATTTAACCTACATATACATACATATTGAGACTACAAGCAAGCTAAAGCTGGCAAATTGAGCTCATTCACCTATTTTACAACTACTTTCCCGCTGACGAGTGGCAGAAGCCCCTCCCTTGACGCGAATTCGCGTCTGTTGTGAAGAAAATGTCACGCGCGAATGACGCGAATTTTACCGCGCGAATGGCGCAGGTAAACTCAAATGTTCAACTACGCGCGAATAGCGCGTTTTTTCCGCGCAAGTCGCGTCCGGTGTGAACGCACCATCAGAAAGCTCTCGTATTTAAAAAAAATTATTATTAACATTCATTCATATTACAGAATGGCTAAAAGGCTAATATATGTTCAAAACTCATTCTATTGCCGCTGTGACAATGAAATCTCTGTCTTTAATCTGCAGGACTATCAGGAGGCCGCGCATCTGGAGCAGTTTGTGACACGTTTCCTGTTAAAGGAGACCACAAGTCAGCTGCAGTCTCTCCAGAGCTCTTTGGAGTGTGCTATGGAGACCACAGCCGAACAGACCCGGCAGGAAAGGCAAGCCACCCAGAACACACACTTTTGTTTTGTTAAACATACAGTTTCTATGTACATGTGGCGTAAGCTGGAGATATTTTCAATTTATTGTCTTTAGAAGCTGAACATCAGACTATTTCAGGGGATTGTCTGACAGCAGAGAAAAGCAAACAGTGATACTATCATAACACTGATATATGTTTAAAAGGGATAGTTCACCCAAAAATGAAAATGAGATGTTTATCTGCTTACCCCCAGGGACTCCAAGATGAAGGTGAATTTGTTTCTTCAGTAGAACACAAACAAAGATTTTTAACTCAAACTGTTGCAGTCTGTCATTCATATAATGCCAGTGAATGGGACCCACAGATTTGAGAGTCAGAAAAACATACACAGACAAAACCAAATTAAACCCTGCGGCTCGTGACGATACATTGAGCTCATCAAGGAGTGTTGACTTTTCAACGACCCCCAACTTTTGAGCCTGATCAACTTAAGTTATGGTTGCTTGCTCTTCATCATGTGCCGGCTGTTGTGAACGCACTCAGGACAGTTGGACATTGTGGTGGATCAGAAGTAAAAAATTATATAAATACTGTTCAGCTTCCTGCACAGACCGATTGTTTCATGTGTTAAGACCTCAATGTATCGTCACGAGCCGCAGGGTTTAATTTGGTTTTGTCTGTGTATGTTTTTTTGACTTTTAAATCTGTAGGTCCCACTGAATGCCATTATATGACTGACAGACTGCAACGGTTTGAGTTAAAAATCTTTGTTTGTGTTCTACTGAAGAAACAAAGTCACCTACAATTTGGATGCCCTGGGGCTAAGCAGATAAACATCACATTTTCAGTTTTGGGTGCACTATCCCTTTAATGCAAATCACATATTACATTCTTGAATTCAGATTGTAAATGCTGTTTGCATGCTTTCATTATGACTAGACTGTGACAGGATTAATGATGAAAAACTGTATATGCTGCGCATGGACATAAAGTAAGCATTCTTCCAACTGTAATACTTACACCAGTGGTTCTCAATCCTGGTCCTGGGGGACCCCTGCTCTGCACATTTTGCATGTCTCTCTTATTTAACACACCTGATTGAGATCATAAGCTCATTAGGAGAGGGATTCATGAACTGAACTAATGAGCTGATGATCTCAATCAGGTGTGTCATCGGAAATACATTTTAAAACACAATCATATAGAAAACAGTTAGTTTAACCTGCAACATTACTGTTTTTAATGTATTTTTTTAGCAAATAAATGCAGGCTTAGTGAGCATCTTAATTATTAACTGCTTTATTGACCACCGCAATAAGAGCAATCACACACTCCCAAAGCATCAAACCTCTAGCATTTTTAGTGATATTAAGTGGATTTCTTCTGCACCAGTGGGCATGTAGAGTCTCCACAGATCTAAACATGCCATTTCACTGTTGAAAATGCATGTAGACAGCAATTGTGCACTGACTCAAGGGATTCTGTGCACAGCTGTCCTTGGTATTGAATATCTAGAGCATCAGCAGCATTAATTGTTAATAGACCAGGTTACCAGCAGACCATTGACCCAGGCCTTTGTTTTTGCACAGAAAGGGTATGGATGCCAGTTTAATCCGCCACTGAATCAACAGAACCTGTGTGTGTGCGTTTGATTAGCAGCTCATTTTGAGCTCACAGCGGCTCTGACTCACTGCGTTTGTGTACTGAGGAGGGTCTGCTGCGAAGCCCACCGTGGGGGTCAGCAGCTCCTTATAGAGTGCAGAATTTAGAATGCAAAATGAGCTGTTTTGTTCCAGCACCTGGATGATTGCATGCTACAGAGCGCTGCGTGTCTGAGTTTGTATATGTGTGTGCGCGTCACAATGTGCCCACTACCTCTCCTCCCTCTCAGTGTGCAGCAGCTGTGCTACTTCGCTCACCTTATGATCTCAAGAAAATTAGCTAGAGCTGCTGGCTTTAAGAAATGAAGGATGCTGAGGTTGGGTTTTAAAAGGAAGTGCTTCTTTTTATTTCTCTGTTCTTAAAAACACTCAGGCTCTGATATAGCCAGTCGCATCCTAATTAATTGGTATATTTAAATTGCCTCATTATCGCCTCTGCAGGCAATATGGTGTGTCTACCTTAATAACCATGTGCCGCTGAAATATACAGCGTTTATTGCAGTTATTATTCAAACAGAGGCAATTATTGACACTATTTAACGAGGCTGAAGCCCTTCCTGTGTTTAATTTCAGCTTGTATACAAATCAGTTATTTTATCATTTTTAAAAATTGTTCTTCATAGTTACTTAATATAGTCTGATGATATGTGACTCATGTGAAATATACCCTACTCTTAATGAAAATTTAAAGAAAATTCTGTTGAACATGAAAGAAAATATTTTGAATAATGTTGGTTACCAAACAACTGCTAGTAGCCACTGACTTCCATATATGGGGGAAAAATTTAAAAAACCTTACTCTCAAGCCACCCTAGGTGTATATGGCTTTCTTCTTTCAGACGAATACAATTGGAGTTATATTAAAACATTTCCTGGCTTCTCCAAGCTTTATAGACCTTTATTAACCCCCTGGAGCTGTGTGGAGCACTTTTTATGATAGATGGATGCACTCTTTTGGGCTTCATAATCTCAACCACCATTCACTCCCATTATAAAGCTTAGAAGAGCCAGGACATTTTTTAAAATAACTCTTATTGTATTTGTCAGAAAGAAGAAAGTCATATACAGTGCCTTGCAAAAGTATTCATACCCTTCATTTTATTCACATTTTGTTTTGTTGCAGCATTATGTTAAACTGCATTAAATTAGTTTTCCCCCACATCTATTTACACTCCATACACCATAATAATGACAAAGCAAAAAACAGATTTGCAAATTTTACAAATTTATTCAAAATAAAACACTGAAATAAGTACATTGCATAAGTATTCATACCCTTAACTCAGTACATAGTTGAAGCACCTTTACAGCCTCAAGTCTTTTTGTGTATGATGTGACAAGCTTTCCACATCTGCATTTGGCAATTATCTGCCATTCTTTGCCTCACCTTTTCACCTCTCAAGCTCTGTCAGCTTGGATGGGGGCTGGCAGACATTTTCTAGAGTCCTAGTTGTTCCAATCGTCTTACATTATGGATAATGGAGTCTACATGCTTCTGTGAACCTTCAATGCAGCAGATTTTTTTCTGAACTCTTCCTTAGATCATTGCCTTAACATAAGTCTGTCACTGAGCTCTACAGGCAGTTATCTTGACCTCAGGACTTGGTTTTTGCTTTAATATGCATTTTCAGCTGTTAGACCTTTTCTGAGAGCTGTGTGCCTTTCTAAATCATACTCATTCAAATGAATTTGCCACAGTTTAACTCCACTCGAAGTGTAGTAACATCTAGATATGAATGGTCCTGAGCTAAATTTCGAGTGTCCCAGAAAAGGGTATGAACACTTATGCAACGGGATCTTTTCAGTTTTTTATTTCTAATAAATTTGCAAAGTTGTTACAAAGTTGTTTTGTGCTTTGTCATTATGGTATATGAGATGTAGATTGATGTGGAAAAAAAGTAATTTAAAGAAGTTTAACATAAGGCTGCATCAAAACAAAATGTGAAAAAATGAACTGGCACTGTACATTTAGGATAGCTTGAGGTTAAATAAATCATGGGGTAATTTTTATTTTTGGCTGAACTATATTTTATAACTACTGTGTATCAGACAATTAAGAGATTAATCATGATTTTGATAGCCATAGTTTTTAGTATAAAGACATTTTGAATTATTTCATGTTGGAGACATGTCTTTATATCTCTTTGGCTTTGGCCTGATCTCTCCATTTCTCAGTCCTTACAGGTCATTTTCAGTCAGCCTTTCACAGATCTAGACGCTGCTAATATAGCTGTACCAGGTCTGCAGCCTCACTCACAATCCCATGAGCACACTCAGAATATCTCTACTCCTGCCATGCCAAGTCCCCTCTGACCTTTATCTCGGTTGGATGAGTTTTCACAGAACACATATTTACACAGTTAAAGAGATGAAAATGAAAACTCATCTTTTACCCATAAAAACCCCAACATTCGATCTTTCTCATAGAACTCAAAGGAAATGCTAGACAGAATGTTCCAAAAAGGCACCCTTAAAAAAGGCATACTCACTTATTACAAGAAATTATACAATAAAATAGTATCAACTAAATGTAATGTTTTCTGACACATAATTGCATGTTACTTGAAATTAAGTTGAAATGTTTTAAAGTTTACATCTATATCAAATGTAATTGGCTGAGTACATCTTTATATCTAAGTTTCATAATTGTTTTTATTTTTGTTGAAATACGGTTAAAGTTTACTGATGAATAAACTTACAAGCATTTATGGTAAACTAAAAATTTCATTTTTATTGAAACCATGTCATGTATTTAAATAAATTCGTAATTACACATTTGTAATGTTGAAGTTGCAATTCAGTACAGCTTTCTATGGAAGCCTGTTTCCACCACTGAATAAAAATAAGAAAATGTAATTGTGACTTTTCAATCCCACAATTCTGACCTTTTTCTCGCAATTGCAAGTTAACATCTCGCAATTCTTTTTTTCTCTCCTCGAATTGCGTCATACAACCTCACAATTGTGACTTTTTTCTCAGAATTCTGAGATGTAAACTCAGTTGCATGTTATAAAGCCAGAATTGCAAGATATAAACTTGCAATTCTGAGAAAAAATTCACAATTGCTAGATATAAACACAATTCTTAGAAAAAAAAATTGGGAATTGGGAGTTTCTGTTTTACTATTCTGACTTTATTTCTCAGAATTGTGACTTTATTAGAATTGCGTGATATAAACTCAAAATTACAAATAAAAAGTCAGAATTCTGACTTTTTTTAATCACAAATGCGAGTTTGTAATCATCTTGTAAAACATCTTGGAATTGTGACTTTTTTCTCAGAATTGTGAGATATAAACTTGCAAATTCTGATGGGGGAAAAAGAAGTAAAGTCAGAATTGCAAAACATAAACTTCTGACTTCATTTTTCAGAATTGTGAGTTTATATATCACAATTCTAATAAAAAAGTCATGAGATGTGAGATCAGAAAAAAAAATTCTGAATTGTGAGTTTGTCTCACTATTCTGACTGTATTTTTCAGAATTGTGAGTTTATATATCACAATTCTAATAAAAAAGTCATGAGATGTGAGATCAGAAAAAAAAATTCTGAATTGTGAGTTTGTCTCACTATTCTGACTGTATTTCTCAGAATTGTGAGTTTATATATCACAATTCTAATAAAAAAGTCATGAGATGTGAGATCAGAAAAAAAAATTCTGAATTGTGAGTTTGTCTCACTATTCTGACTGTATTTCTCAGAATTGTGAGTTTATATATCACAATTCTAATAAAAAAGTCATGAGATGTGAGATCAGAAAAAAAATTCTGAATTGTGAGTTTGTCTCACTATTCTGACTGTATTTCTCAGAATTGTGAGTTTATATCACACAGTACTGAGTTAATTTTTTTATATCTCACAGTTCTTACTTTATAACTCACAATTGCGAGTTAAGATCTCGCAATTCTTTTTTTCTCGAAATTGTGTAATACCAACTCATAATTCTGACTTTTTTCCTTAGAATTGTAAGATATAAACTCGCAAATTCTGAGGGGGAAAATACTGAAATGTTCTCAGAATTGGAGTTTATATCTCACAATTGTGTGTAGTAAAAAATAAACTCTGAATTCTTTGAAAAAAGTCACAATTGTGAGTATATCACACAATTCTGACTCCATTTTTCAGAATTGTGAGTTTATATTTCACAATTCTAATAAAAAAGTCAGAATTGTGAGATGTAAACTTGCAATTGTGAGGAAAAAATTTCTGAATTGTGAGTTTCTGTCTCACTATTCTGACTTTATTTCTCAGAATTGTGAGTTTATATCACACAGTACTGATTTTTTTACTCACAACTTAGTTTATATCAATTCTGAGATAAAAAGTCAGAACTGCGAGTTTATATCTCGCAATTCTGACTTAATTTCTCAGAATTGTGACTTTATTGATCAGAATTGCATGATATAAACTCACAATTCTGACATTTTTTTCCTTGCAAATGTGAGTTTGTATCTCGCACTTCTGACTTTTTCCTCAGAACTGTGAGATATAAACTCACAACTGTGACTTATAAAGTCCAGTTCTTAAGGGGAAAACGACTGATATGTTCTCACAATCACGAGTTTATGTCTCAGATTTTTTTTCACAAATGCAAGTTTGTATCTCACAATTGTGACTGAAAAAAAATCAGAATTGTGAGATATAAACTTACAAGTTTATATCACACTGACTTTATTACTCACAACATACTTTATTATCGCAGAATTCTGAGAAAAAAAACAGAAATGCTTTTATATCTCACAATTCTTACTTAATAACTTGCAATTCTGAGTTTGTCACAAATCTGAGAAAAAAAGTCGACACATAAACTTAAAATTGCGAGAAAAAAAAGAGAATTGTGAAATAAAAAGTCGCAATTTTTACATTTTTGATTCAGTGGCGAATACAGGCTTCCATAACTTTATCCTTTCATATTCCATGAAAGAATAAAATCGTACAGGGTTTGGAACAACATGAGAGTGAATAAATTATGACAGAATTTTCATTTTTGAGTGAACCATCCCTTTAAGAAGCGTTTTCATCATTTTTCCAAGCACAGAGCAAACCTGTACATGTCTTCACATGGTTGCACACGTGTAACCACTTATGTCACAGTGCTTTTGTGTCACAGTTGACAGTGTGGAGTTTCATAACATTAGTGTTTTTAGCAAGCGTGTACACATTTTGAGCCTAAAGGCTTCGAGACGGCAAGGCCAGCTCATTGTGCGTCGGTCAGGGGGATTGATTCCCACTGCGTTAGATGTGCTGAAAGTGGCTGGTGGTCAGAACAAATTGAAATAGCGCGGTCCATTCTCTATTCCGTCTGAAGCATTGAGTCAGGCTCTCTGAGGAGCAGCACCGCACACAGGGATGAAACAGGGGAGATGAGCTCAAATCTGAATCCAGAGCTCACAGGAGCGCTCACCCCATTCACAGCACTGCTTTCATCTATGTTTGCGAAGTAGACCATTACCAGCTATTAGGAAACTGTGCTTGCTGATATGCCTCTATTTTGGTTTTTCACACTACATTTCCATATAATTTCCTGCATAAAAAGACGTGGTCTCTGGAGAACAGTTTGTTGAGTTTGTCAGTTGGGATCCATGGGTTCATGCAGGTGTGTGGATGTGACTCCAGCTGAGTTTTAATCACCTGTGTGACTCCAAGATGATTCATTTGCTAGAGATTTCAGTGTGCTGATGCAGTTGTGAGCCATTTTTAACCGCGGAGGGTAAGCTTCCCTCAGGATGCGCGTTGTGCAACAGTGTCTTTAGGGATAATGAGCAACCAACCGAGCCTTAATTTTGACACCTGCCTGCCTACATTTATTTCATTGTCTCAGAGTTAAAATAGATGCAGCATTCCTCCGCTGCTCGAGAACAGCTGAACAATAGATATAATTAGATTTCATATAATCTTATTTCACTCGCACTACTGAATAGAAACAGAATAGTTTGATGGCATACAATTTCTACCTCATAAAAGTAAGACTACTGTACAATCAGGTTGTCATTATAACAAAATAACCCCTGGCTTCAGCCAAATTGTTGTACTTATGGCTACTTGCAAAATGAACTACTAGCCTATATCATATACAGTGCCTTGCAAAAGTATTCATACTCCTGTTTTTTGGTAGCCTACATTTTGTTTTGATGCAGCATTATGTTAAACTGCTTTAAATTACTTTTTTTTCCACATCAATCTACATCTCATATACCATAATGACAAAGCACAAAACAGGTTTGTAAACCACTTTGCAAATTTATTAGAAATAAAAAACTGAAAAGATCCCGTTGCATAAGTATTCATACCCTTTTCTGGGACACTCGAAATTTAGCTCAGGAGCATTCATATCTAGATGTTACTACACTTCGAGTGGAGTTAAACTGTGGCAAATTCATTTGAATGAGTATGATTTAGAAAGGCACACACCTCTAAGAATGCATATCAGAGCAAAAACCAAGTCCTGAGGTCAAGATAACTGCCTGTAGAGCTCAGTGACAGACTTGCATTAAGGCAATGATCTAGGGAAGAGTTCAGAAAAAAATCTGCTGCATTGAAGGTTCACAGAAGCATTATCCATAATGTAAGACGATTGGAACAACTAGGACTCTAGAAAATGTCTGCCAGCCCCCATCCAAGCTGACAGAGCTTGAGAGGTGAAAAGGTGAGGCAAAGAATGACAGATAATTGCCAAATGCAGATGTGGAAAGCTTGTCACATCATACCCAAAAAGACTTGAGGCTGTAAAGGTGCTTCAACTATGTACTGAGTTAAGGGTATGAATACTTATGCAATGTACTTATTTCAGTGTTTTATTTTTAATACATTTGTAAAATTTGCAAATCTGTTTTTTGCTTTGTCATTATTATGGTGTATGGAGTGTAAATAGATGTGGGGAAAAACTAATTTAAAGCAGTTTAACATAATGCTGCAACAAAACAAAATGTGAAAAAAATTAACGGGTATGACTGCTTTTGTAAGGCACTGTATCTAATTTATTTATTATACAGAACAAACATTTAACTTCTATAACTGATAATGCATCTCTGATACACAACATTAAAATTACTAATAGCAAAAGCAGTCTACAAAGAAACCCTTCCCTGTTCTGGAAGCGTCTGACAAGCATGTAAGAAACCGGCTGACTTATTTTGTACATTTTAATTGGTAGCATGAGGAGCAGGGCAGAAAGGTCTTGTGCAATCAAAGAGGCATCAGTGTAGTCGTGATGTTTAACAACTGCGTTTTGATGCTGGGTGAAAATGTTGAAGCGTCATTTGCATGTGAATAGACTGTGTTTCTGCTAATGCTATTCAATTAGATGCAATGTATGAATTATATTAGCATAGGCATTTTAGTTTTTCCTGCAGTAAAAAAGCCCTTCATAATGTAAGAATATAACACATTTTTAAAGGCAACAATCACTGGTGTTATTTCTTATATGGGACTCTGGACCACTAAACCAGTCATAAGTTTACAACATTTGGCCAGTTTGAAAATCTGGAAACTGAGGGTGCACAAAAAAATCTAAATATTAAGAAAATCGCCTTTAAAATTGTCTAAATGAAATTCTTAGCAATGCATATTATAATCAAAAATTAAGTTGTGATATATTTATAGTAGGATATTTACCAAATATCTTCATTAAACCTGATTTTTACTTAATATCCTAATAATTTTTTGCATAAAAGAAAATTTATTTTTGGCTACTGCTGCAAATATACACATGCTACTTATGACTGGTTTTGTGGTCCAGGGTCACATATGATGTTAATGGATTTCAAGAAACCCATAATACTAAGTGTAAATTTTAGTATGTCTTATTGCAACACTGTTTGTACTATGGAAATGAATGATACTTCAAATTATGCAGCTTGCTGAGGGGAGCTGTTTTTATGTTTGATAAAAAGTGAAATAAACCAACAGACTTAAAGTTATAAAGGGGTCTCAACTATCTTTGGATGGACTGTTAAGTATTTACTTAGAACACCATAATAGTGTTCAGCTAGGATAATTTTAGAGAGCTTTATGTTATTGTACATATTGTATATGATGTGGTGATGGTAAACTGAGTTATTCTTTATTGGTTCAAGACCCACAGCTTTTTTGATGGTTTCCAGTTAGTCTATGAGAGTTTTCTGATAGACCAGTGTCAACCTGTTCTCTTCTTCTACTAGCCTTTTTTCTCACTCTATACTCCATTCACCAATCAGTGTTGTTTTTGACAACCATCTTAGATTTAGTCTTAGTCTTAGTCTTTTGGACTAAAATGCTTCTTAGTTTTAGTCAAATTTTAGTCACTTCTAAATGTGATAGTTTTAGTCCAATTTTAGTCGACGAAAAGTCAAAAAGGTTTTAGTCTAGTTTTAGTCGACGAAAAGTCAAAAAGGTTTTAGTCTAGTTTTAGTCGACGAAAAGTCAAAAAGGTTTTAGTCTAGTTTTAGTCAAAAAAAGGGGAAAAAGTAGTCTTTTAAGAAATTAATGTAGGTCAGTAAGTATTTTGCTGTTGGGTAGTGTCACTTGTAAGTTCTGAAAATAGCAGATCTATATTTCAACACAATGTGAGCTTCCGGATCGACTATTTTAACCAATAATTACAATAATGAAGGAATGTTTTAAAACATAAAAGACAAACAAGGATGGAATGCTAAAACGGCTTGCCATACTAGTATAGCAAAGAGTATTTAATGCTAAAACGGCTTGCCATAGCGGCAGATATTTTCCGGTTTTAATTGGCATGCACAATAAGCGGAAATGTCATGCATTTTAAACGTCTGACGGACCACCCACTAACATTTTCGTCTATTCTCGTCTCGTCAACGAAAACTCACACACGTCTCGTCATGTTTTAGTCATCAATGAGCCATTTTTATCTCGTCATCGTCTCGTTATCGTCATGAAAAAAAGTGGCGTCAACGAAATGATTTCGTCATCGTCATCGTTGACGAAAACAACACTGTCACCAATGCAGTATTGCCAATGTCCTTTTATTTACAGACAGACTGCAAATCTGGCTTTTGTTTTTTTTAAGTCATACTTGATTCTTCCGTTCAGTCCGTCAATGTCAGTACTGTAAAGTAAAGTTGTAATTCTCATTGAAAACTGTTTTCATGTTTAATACTGTAAAGCTGCTACAATCTGTATACAATCTGTTGTATAAAGTGCTACATAAATTATATTATGCAAATTATTGTTTCTGGTGGGTGTTAAATTATTGAAGGATTTTTTTTTTAACTCCTATGCCCTAGGCAGAGTAATCAGAAGCTAATAATGAGATCAGCATATGAGAAAATGATTTTAATCTCATTCCTGAGCATCTGCATTGTGTGTTTGTGTGTGCCATCTCGATCACAGACAGGGGCCTGTGAAGCCAGAGGTTCTGCCCATTCAATGGTCAGGAAGGAGATCTAATCGAAGACTTCAAAGGAATAACAGCTTGTCTCCGAACAACCCACTTCTGAACCTTGTCAATTCAGGTGATTATTCTGAGCCTCACTGCTCTGGAAGAAGAAAAGGGCACATGCGCACACCCAGAGGGCATGCAGCTGACAGCAGATCTGAAAATAAGTTTAGTAGGAGGGATTGTGAAGAAAACTATAGGAGAGACTCCAGAGAAAAAAGGCTACAGTCTAGAACCTTTTAAAAGGAACTACATTTTTGTGTAATTTTTCTTCTTTTTCTATTTTATTGATTTGTTAGATGGTATTTATGTCTAGTTTGAATTCTGACACAATTGAAAGTGAAAATATTACGTAGAACACTATGATTTCTGTGATGCGGAAAACGTGGAGGGAATCATGGAATCTAGTCATCAAAACAGAATTTACTGTATAGCAAAGAATGTCATGGAATTTGCTAAATTATGAATGAATAAATCAAAAGTAAGTCAGTACACTTACATCAAAATGTGATATCGACTAATGTCTGAATTTTAAGCTGAAAATACGATTTAAATTTGAATCCTGCACTAAACTCATACTGAAGCGCGCATGATGCTTGCAGTGTTTTCATCCTCTGCCGCCTCAGAATATGAGTACATAAACACATAAACATAATTTCTAGAACTGTGCTTAGAGTCATTTCATGAGCATTTTACTAATTCCTTTGAGAAAAACTATCGTCATATCAAATACAAACAGAAATGTAAAAGTCTTTACAGCAACCAGTCAAAATAAAAGTCTGGTTTAACTTGAAGAAACTGTGACAGAAATATATTACATAATGTAAAAATAGTTCTACTACTATTGTTAAACATCAATTTTTAGGGAATATTTTCCGGAAACTTGTTTACTCGCACTTATTTACCAGAAAAAGTTTAAATACACAACACAGTATCTCTGAAAAAAAAAAGAAAAAGAATAAACAATGTATATTTTTTTTAATAAAATCAGTTAATTAGAGATGTTTTGATTTTTACAATTTAATGAAACCATTAAAATGGAATCCAGAAAATTAATGGGAAACACAGAATTTGGTAAAAAATGAAACAGAATTTAAGAAAAAATGGTCAAACAGATTTCATTGGGCCTTAAAAATTATAATTTTTTTACATTTTGAATAAATTGCTGTTAACTTGTAGCCTGACAAGCCAGACCCACATAAATGTAGGGTCTGGGCACTCTTCATAGACAGCGCTCAACCGGAGGGGCGGGATAAACAGTTGTCTTTTAAACTCCTTCTCCACGCAATAGGATAGTGCTACAACCAATCAGAGCAACGAAGGAGGAGACGTAGTCAGAGCCATACAGAGAGTATGTATGGCTCTGGACGTAGTCAACTCCAAATATACATCCTTCTTTTGTAAGAACGACCTCAGTGCAGTTTCTTGTGAAAAGCTTAAAGTCTTTCAGAGTGGCGGCCAAAGCCGATTCGAAAGAAAGTTGTTCGCTAGCAGCAGCCATCGCTCTCTCTCTCACGCGTAATTCACGGAACCAGAGAACGTCTGACGGAACCATAGACTGACAGAATTTATGGTCGCAGGTCAGTCGTTATCATGTTAAACCCGCCCACCGACTCGTGATTGGCCCGGTCGATTTTGGATTTTTGGAAATCTCAAGTGAACGGAGAGTTACTAGACTGCCCTTGGAAGCAAATGTAATTTGCTGCCGCTAGGGGCGCATCTAGATTCTAGGCTAGTTAACTTGTGTAAGTTTCATGATTTAATGCGCTCGTTCCTAATAGAAAATTTGATGTCAGAAATGTCAGAAAAATATTGAGAAAAAAAAAAAAATATATATATATATATATATATATATACGGAAAATATAAAAAAAAATAAAACAGATTTTATAGTGTCCTAATTAGGTGAAAAGCATCTATGCTTGCGCTTATTCCTGAAAGAAAATTTGATAAGGATATTATCAAATTAATAAGCTATCCTTTAGAAAGCATGTCAGAAAAACATTGAAAAAAATATATATATATATTGAATATACGGAATATACAAAAAAATATATATAATAAAAAACAGATTTTATAGGGTCCTAATCAGGTGAAAAGCATCTATGCTTGTGCTCATTCCTGATAGAAAATTTGATAAGGAGATTATCAAATTAATAAGCTATCCTTTAGAAAGCATGCCATAAAACATGCTGCCAAAATAAAACCTTCCCAATACAATTCCATTTCAATTGCATTCAGTCTGAGCAAGTGCCTCCTAGAGCCATATGGCAAGAGAGAGAGAGAGAGAGAGAGAGAGAGAGAGAGAGAGCGAGAGAGAGAGCTGTATTCATTTGCTGAAATGTGTGTTTCTGCAGGTCTGTATGAAGAGGACAATCAATGGATTACTCAGGTCAACAGACTGCAAAAGCTGATCGACCGTCTTGAGAAAAAGGCAACAGGCTACACAAATGATTTCTGTCTTTCTCATTATAATGCTTTCTCTCTGTCTCTCAGCACTCCTCCTTCTATCTTTACAATTCATAAATGTCATGAAACCTGTCAAAAACATCTCTCAGTCATATCGTCAGATTATAAAATATAAAATAATTCTGCTTAAAAAAATAAAGCCTATTTTAAAGACTATGAGATGGATCTTGATAGAAATGAGTATATTTTATTTAATGCTGATTAAAAAATTGCATTACAGTAATGAGAATATAATGAAAATAACTATTGAGAATAATGAAAAATTCAAAATGGCTAGATGCATTACTGTAATGATAATAAGATTTTTATTTTATTTATTTTTCGCATTACAATAATGAGAATGAGATTATGTTGCATTACTTTAATAAGAATGCTATATCTTGCATTAAGGTATTATGAATTTTGAGGTAAAATATGCTTTGAAATGATTGTCCTAAAAACAGATTTTTTTTTTTTAATGTTAAATATAATTTTATGATTTTGGGGTGAAATGTCATCTATTGTCAGGAGATGCATGGTAAAACTAGTTGTGATTCTTTCCTAGGAACTGCGTTTGGAGCCAGTGGAAGAAGAGGTGTTAGAAAGCTCCACTAAATCAGTAAGTCATTTATGGTCACCCTGTCTGTCACCGTATTCTCAGAAAATCATTCACAGAGACCACAGACTCCTGTCGTCTAGGAAACAGCGGGGATCGAAAAACTAGTTCCAAGTTATTCGTTTTGATTTCATTTTTTCTCAGTCTATCACTCTTCCCCTCTCATTTGGCTCTGCCATCTTTTGCACACAACTTTGAGAGAGCTTTTCTCCGAAGCTCACACGATGCTGTTGACAGACCTTAAATAGGCGGTTTGTGTGTCTGTGACTCTGTCTGTGAACGACTGGAGAAGAGTGGGACCCGGACCCCTGCGGAGACTGGCTGTAAACACAGTAATGCGTGACTGCCATCAGAGACATAATACAACATGATATTGGACATGCTCAAGCATAAAATTACACAAAATGAGTAGTTCCTTTTTCAAATAAGACTCCTATCCTATTTCTCAAGACCTTGCAAAAATCCTTCGCACAAGTAAATGTGTGATCTGTAGCAGACGGTTTATAATGAGCGATATTTCAGGTCTGACCGTGTGTATCACATTCTCATACATCCAGATGAGAGAGCATTTATCTCTCCATGGTCTATGAAACTCTATTTCATGGCTGAAGTTAAATAGTCTCTCGTCAATTTGTCATTTGTCGGTTATCTAAACAGGCTGTGACATACTGTATGCATGGAATAACAATTTCAGCATTGCTAATGCATCTGTATTATTTTATCGCTTTGTTCGTGTTCATTTAGTATTCAAGTCTCGCGTCAGCTGTGCTTTATGTTAATAGGACTGATTATGTTCAGAACAGATGTCCTTGATTTGAGGATACTTATAAAGGACACTCTTTCATCTTGACATTACATTCGTAGCACATAAATATGGAAATATAATAGCAAAATGCAGTTTCCTCTTTGTGTATTTGTAGAGAAAGTTGTGAAAGATAAGAAATGACAATAGAACAGGGCCTGTGGAGAGGTCATCATGTGAGTCTGAGTCACAGCTCCATAGGTGGGAATTTTATGTTTTAGTCATGTTTTAATCCGGCCCCATCAACCCTGTTTGATCCTCTTGGATATAGTGGATTCACACACACACACACACACACACACACACACACACACACACACACACACACACACACACACAAAATAGCCTAGTCAATATCCAAAAATACATTGTATGGGTCAATTAGGGCTGGGCAATTTGGCTTAGAATCAAAATCTCGATTAATTGAACATTTTAACCCGATTACGATTAATGAACGATTATTTTATTTATTAATAAAATTATATTTAATTATATTTATATAATATTTATTTTTTTGCCCTCATAGTTCACTGACAAGTTTTGTACAGTAAATATGTTCACATATTACAAGCGAGAGATTTTTGGATGAAGGGTGCATTACTTGATTTTAAAATAATTGAAGGAAACACACTATCTACGATCTATGATTATTAATTGAACATCAGTGTTGAACAACTGAAATTAAAGCAAGCATTGCTTAAAACGAAAAGTCACATTTTTCTTAAATTAGTGAAAATAAATAACTTGCACTATTGGAAACAAAATAAATAATTTTCAATGTTTTTCATATTAAAAGTAGAAAATAAGCACTATCTCTAAATAAAATTACCCTTGTATATCCTGTAAATACTTTTTACTGTATAAATACTGTTTAAGCTATCCATTGACATGTCGGCGGAATAACGGAACGGAGCGCTAGTGTTTTTAAAAGGGAAAGTAATTGAAATAATCTTCCTGGAAAAATTTTAACGATTATAGGTTCTGAATGTCGATTTCGATTATTTTTCGATTAATCGCCCAGCCCTAGGGTCAATATTATCGATTTTTCTTTTATGTCAAAAATCATTAGGATATTAAGTAAAAATCATGTTCCATGAAGATATTTTGTAAATTTACTACCATAAATATATCAAAACCTAGTTAATATGCATCGCTAAAAACTTCATTTGGACAACTTTAAAGGTGATTTTCTCATTATTGTGATTGTTTTTGCACCGTCAGATTTTAGATTTTTAAATAGTTGTATCTCGGCCAAATATTGTCCTGTTCTAACAAAAATTTACATCAGCGCAAAGCTTATTTATTCACCCTTATGACTGGTTTTGTAGTCTAGGGTCACATGTACGATTTGAAATTATAGAGTATATCGCTAAAACCAAACAAAACACACTCAGAGAATGCGTATACACTAGAGTTCACTGTTTTACTGCATGATTTAGTTCATTAAAATACATTTAGAATTCCTCAAATTCAACATAACGGGACTTTTATGTATCTTTCAGTCACGTCACGCTTTGGTCAGTTACCTGAATGTGTGGCCATATTGGAGATACTCAAATGTGAACAATAGCATTGATTGCATGGTTAATGTACTACTGAATATGCTGTTCTGTTTATTTATGCTGTCTGAACCACAGGAAAAAACATGTGGAAGCTACTAAATCATATAGAGAGGGACTTAGTAAGCAGGAAATGGTGCAATATTTTGACAAACTGTTAATGGGTAGTAAAGATACATATGAGCAGAATTAAATAAGATATTAGCATAATATTTCAACTACCTGACTGGAAATGATAAGAACAAACTCGAATGTTTTTAAGATTCTTGCCCTGGAAAACAAATTCCCTTTTTTTCTCAGTCAGTTTTTTTGCACTCTTCTCTTTGACATGTTATAGCGTTTGTCAGTCTGTAGTATTTCAAATGGCCATTTTCAGCAGCAATAATCAGCAAAATATGCAAGTTTCCTTCGGTTCAGTGGCATTGTTTGGGTTCAGCGCCACCAATATGGCCAATTGATGATGTGTTGTAAAAACACTCTATTGCATACGTGATATTGATTTGATGAACAGCTCAATAAACAAGAAGTTAATAGAAGACTTCCATTTTAGACACCACACTTCTTGTTTTTGCTGTATTTCAACAATGAAAATAGTTCCAAACAAACAGCAGAACTATTTTGCAACACACAAAGATGTTTCATTACTGAATCAATCAGCCGTTAGAACGAATTGATTGAATAAATGACTCAGTGACTCACTCATGCAGTGTTATGCCGCCACCTACACTTTTTCCCCCAAAATCATTTCAACTGCAGATTAAATGCTTTCATGTCCTGCATTTAACAGTCAATGTAAATGCATTTAAATGCCACTTCAGATGCAGATTTTTTGTCACCTCTGCATTGCAAACACAAATTTTGTTGATACTGATTTCATTTGATTGGTGCCCTATCATAACTTACTATTTTAATTTATTGATTACATTTACGAAAAATTATGATGCATACATTTAATTAGGTTAGATAAAAATAGCCTTATAAAGGTAAAAATGCCCATAAAAGGTAGAAATCTATTTAAACTTATTGGAAAAATTAATTTCTGTCACTCCTGGAAACTAATCACTGCAAGGAAAAAGCTGTCCATGGCAGTACCAGCACAATACCATGTTCAGCAAAATATTGTCTAATTACTGTTATATTTTTTTGTCTTTTTTTAATCACACACCCCTAAACCTACCCCTTCCACAAAACTTTCTGGGGACATTTGGTAAAGACATTTTTACTGTATAAATAGATTTCTATTTCAAATAAATGCTGTTTTTGAACTTTATATTCATCAAAGAATCTGGTAAACGATGCCTGGAAACCTGAAAATTTTCAGAAAAATATTAAGCTGCAGAACTACTTTCAACATTGATAATAAGAAATGTTTCTTGAGCAGCAAATCAGCATATTAGAATGATTTCTAAAGGATCGTGTGACACTGAGGCCTGGAGTAATGATGCTGAAAATTCAGCTTTACCATCACATGAATAAATTACATTTTAAAATATATTAAAATAGAAAAAATATTTCACAATTGTACTGTTTTTGATCAAAAAAAATGCAGCCTTGGTGTTCATAATAGACTTTAAAAAACATTACAAATCTTACCAACCTTAACAATATTTTATAATATTTTTTTACAGTGCCTCTCAACCCTCTCACCCTGTATTTCTGGTCAAGACTCATTTGTAGCTTGTTGTTACATATCTCTATATTTGACATATTATCAAAACAAGATCATTAAAGGATTAGTTCACTTTCAGAATTAAAAACTTCTGATGATTTACTCACCCCAGGGTGTTATGTAGCAAAACAATCTGTCATTTCCGAAAAAAAGAAGTATAAAAAATTTTTTTATTTTTAACCACAAATGCTCGTCCTGCACTAGCTCTGCGATGCATATTTACAATTTCACGCATTATGTTACATAATCACATTGGAAAGGTCAAACATGGTAAATTTTTCGGTTCAAAAAGGTAGGGTAAAGGACGAAAAACAAATCTCATTTTCTCCTCCAACTTCAAAATCATCAGACATTGTTATTTTACCTTTTTGTGTAAAGGGCATTTGACTTTCTTTGCATGTTCGTGTAACGGAGGCCAACAAGTAGGTGCTGTGCAGGTAAAACCTCACTCCCCGATCTCAAGAGCGACAGACGCCTTTAGCCTCCTTGTTAGTGCGTCCGCCTCCCGTGCCGGAGACCCGGGTTCGAGACCCGCTCGGAGCGGGTGCGGTGGGACCTGGGTGTGAGGGGTTACATTAGTGCCATGAACCGAACTGGAGTGAGGTTTAGGGGGGTGAGTGTAACGGAGGCCAGCTAGTAGGTGCTGTGCAAGTAAACCTCACTCCCCGATCTCAAGAGACACACTAGCGACTGATGCTAGGGGTTGCAGCCTTTAGCCTCCTTGTTAGTGCGTCCGCCTCACGTGCCGGAGACCCGCTCGGAGCGGGTGCGGTAGGACCCGGGTGTGAGGGGTTACATTGGTGCCGTGACCCGGACGGGAGTGAGGTTTAGGGGGGTGAGTGTAACGGAGGCCAGCTAGTAGGTGCTGTGCAGGTAAACCTCACTCCCCGATCTCAAGAGACACGCTAGCGACTGACGCTAGAGGTTGCAGCCTTTAGCATCCTTGTTAGTGCGTCCGCCTCCCGTGCCGGAGACCCACTCGGAGCAGGTGCGGTAGGACCCGGGTGTGAGGGGTTACATTGGTGCCGTGACCCGGACGGGAGTGAGGTTTAGGGGGGTGAGTGTAACGGAGGCCAGCTAGTAGGTGCTGTGCAAGTAAACCTCACTCCCCGATCTCAAGAGACACACTAGCGACTGATGCTAGGGGTTGCAGCCTTTAGCCTCCTTGTTAGTGCGTCCGCCTCCCGTGCCGGAGACCCGCTCGGAGCGGGTGCGGTAGGACCCGGGTGTGAGGGGTTACATTGGTGCCGTGACCCGGACGGGAGTGAGGTTTAGGGGGGTGAGTGTAACGGAGGCCAGCTAGTAGGTGCTGTGCAGGTAAACCTCACTCCCCGATCTCAAGAGACACGCTAGCGACTGACGCTAGAGGTTGCAGCCTTTAGCATCCTTGTTAGTGCGTCCGCCTCCCGTGCCGGAGACCCACTCGGAGCAGGTGCGGTAGGACCCGGGTGTGAGGGGTTACATTGGTGCCGTGACCCGGACGGGAGTGAGGTTTAGGGGGGTGAGTGTAACGGAGGCCAGCTAGTAGGTGCTGTGCAGGTAAACCTCACTCCCCGATCTCAAGAGACACGCTAGCGACTGACGCTAGAGGTTGCAGCCTTTAGCATCCTTGTTAGTGCGTCCGCCTCCCGTGCCGGAGACCCACTCGGAGCAGGTGCGGTAGGACCCGGGTGTGAGGGGTTACATTGGTGCCGTGACCCGGACGGGAGTGAGGTTTAGGGGGGTGAGTGTAACGGAGGCCAGCTAGTAGGTGCTGTGCAGGTAAACCTCACTCCCCGATCTCAAGAGACACGCTAGCGACTGACGCTAGAGGTTGCAGCCTTTAGCATCCTTGTTAGTGCGTCCGCCTCCCGTGCCGGAGACCCACTCGGAGCAGGTGCGGTAGGACCCGGGTGTGAGGGGTTACATTGGTGCCGTGACCCGGACGGGAGTGAGGTTTAGGGGGGTGAGTGTAACGGAGGCCAGCTAGTAGGTGCTGTGCAGGTAAACCTCACTCCCCGATCTCAAGAGACACGCTAGCGACTGACGCTAGAGGTTGCAGCCTTTAGCATCCTTGTTAGTGCGTCCGCCTCCCGTGCCGGAGACCCACTCGGAGCAGGTGCGGTAGGACCCGGGTGTGAGGGGTTACATTGGTGCCGTGACCCGGACGGGAGTGAGGTTTAGGGGGGTGAGTGTAACGGAGGCCAGCTAGTAGGTGCTGTGCAGGTAAACCTCACTCCCCGATCTCAAGAGACACGCTAGCGACTGACGCTAGAGGTTGCAGCCTTTAGCCTCCTTGTTAGTGCGTCCGCCTCCCGTGCCGGAGACCCGCTCGGAGCAGGTGCGGTAGGACCCGGGTGTGAGGGGTTACATTCGCTTTGTAAACACTGGGTTAGTACTTCCACCTACGTGACCTTTCACGTCATGCGTGACCTTTCCAACATGACTACGAACTGTGTGAAGTTGAGGTAGTGCAAGACGAACATTTGTGGTTAAGTATATACAAAAGTATATACATTTTTATTTTATTTTTAGAAAATGGCATATCGTTTTGCTAGATAACACCCTCGACTGGGATCGTGTAGAGCCCTTTGAAGCTGCATTGAAAATGCAATTTGAACCTTCCCCAGGTAAAAAAAAAGTGCACTAAAATACACTTTATTTAAGTATACTTAGTACACTTTTCAGTAATGTACTAAAAGTGCTCTATTTTCGCACACTAATTTTGTACTTATTGTACTAAAAAATAGTATTAAGTATATGTTAAGATAAACTTAATACCATCTAAGTGTACTCAACTGTGCTATTTTGAGACACCATGAAATTGAACTAAAATGTGCTTTTAACATACTATATCTGTATTTAAAAATATATATTTAGTTACAACTAGAAATACACTTGAACCCTACTTTTAAACATTTATAAATATATTTATGACTAATTTAAAGTATAACAATAATATATTAAAAGAATATACAAAGTGTGAAAAAAGTGTGCTAAAATACAATTTAAGTACACTTAGTGCACTTCCCTAATGTACTTAAAGTGCTCTATTTTCGGGCACTGATTTTGTACTTAATATACTAAAAGTTATTCTTAAGTACTTCTTAAGATAAACTTAAGATCATCTAAGTGTACTCAACTGTGCTATTTTGAGACACCATGAAGATGAACTAAAACGTGCTTTTAACATACTATCTCAGCATTTCCAAAAATGTATTTTGTTACCACTTATAATAGAATTGAAACATATTTCATAAACCTTTAAATATACTAATTATACATAAAAAATAAACTTACTGATTATTTAAAATATAATAATAATATATAACAAATGTATACAAAGCGTATTTATAATGTATTGCCCACATATTTTTATTAATAAAAAATACACTTATTAATTATTTAAAATACATGAATAATATATAAAAAATGTATACAAAGCGTATTTATAATGTATTGCCCACATATTTTTATTAATAAAAAATACACTTATTAATTATTTAAAATACATAAATAATATATAAAAAATGTATACAAAGCATATTTATAATGTATTGCCCACATATTTTTATTAATAAAAAATACACTTATTAATTATTTAAAATACATGAATAATATATAAAAAATGTATACAAAGCGTATTTATAATGTATTGCCCAAATATTTTTATTAATAAAAAATACACTTGTTGATTATTTAAAATACATGAATAATATATAATAAATGTATACATAGCGTATTTATAATGTATTTTTTATTAATAAAAATATGTGGGCAAGACATTATAATTACGCTTTGTATAAATTTATTATATATAATTCATATATTTTAATTAATTATTAAGTGTATTATAATGAATAAAAATGTATGGGCAATACATTATAAATACATTGTCACGAAACGTGCAGGAAAGCAAAAAATAACGTCTTCAATAAAACCTCAGGCAGAGTAACAATAGACAGGAATGGCGGGAGAAGACGTGCACACAACGAAGGAACATAGGTGTAACGCTTGTAGCCAGACAAAGAAACAAGGAAATCAAACAAACTTATAAAGGGGAGATAATTACAACAACAGGTGGAGGGGATCACACTAATGAGCAGGAAGACCAAAAAAGGGCATGGGAGAAACCAAACAGACAGTCCAATTGGGAAACACTGGGAAAAACCAAGACAAACAGTCCAAGGGCGTGACATACACTTTGTATACATTTATCATATATTATTCATGTATTTTAAATAATTAAGAAGTGTATTTTTTTTGTAATAAAAATATGTGGGAAACACATTATAAATACGCCTTGCATACATTTGTTATATATTTATGTATTTTAAATAATCAACAAGTGTATTTTTTATTGATAAAAATATGTGGGCAATACATTATAAATATGCTTTGTATACATTTGTTATATATTATTCATGTATTTTAAATAATCAACAAGTGTATTTTTTTTGTAATAAAAATATGTGGGAAACACATTATAAATACGCCTTGCATACATTTGTTATATATTTATGTATTTTAAATAATCAACAAGTGTATTTTTTATTGATAAAAATATGTGGGCAATACATTATAAATACGCTTTGTATACATTTGTTATATATTATTCATGTATTTTAAATAATCAGTAAGTTTATTTTTTATGTATAATTAGTATATTTAAAGGTTTATGAAATATGTTTCAATTCTATTAGAAGTGGTAGCAAAATACATTTTTGGAAATGCTGAGATAGTATGTTAAAAGCACATTTTAGTTCATCTTCATGGTGTCTCAAAATAGCACAGTTGAGTACACTTAGATGATTTTAAGTTTATCTTAAGAAGTACTTAAGAATAACTTTTAGTATATTGAGTACAAAATTAGTGGCCGAAAATAGAGCACTTTAAGTACATTAGGGAAGTGCACTAAGTGTACTTAAATTGTATTTTAGCACACTTTTTTCACAATTTGTATATTATTTTAATATATTATTGCTATACTTTAAATTAGTCATAAATATATTTATAAATGTTCAAAAGTAGGGTTCAAGTGTATTTCTAGTTGTAACTAAATATATATATTTTTAAATACAGATATAGTATGTTAAAAGCACATTTTAGTTCAATTTCATGGTGTCTCAAAATAGCACAGTTGAGTACACTTAGATGGTATTAATTTTATCTTAACATATACTCAATACTATTTTTTAGTACAATAAGTACAAAATTAGTGCGCGAAAATAGAGCACTTTAAGTACATTAGAGAAGTGCACTAAGTGTACTTAAATTGTATTTTAGCACATTTTTTTCACAATTTGTATATTCTTTTAATATATTATTGTTATACATTAAATTAGTCATAAATATATTTATAAATGTTTAAAATGAGGGTTCAAGTGTATTTCTAGTTGTAACTAAATCTGTTTTTTTAAATACAGATATAGTATGTTAAAAGCACATTTTAGTTCAATTTCATGGTGTCTCAAAATAGCACAGTTGAGTACACTTAGATGGTATTAAGTTTATCTTAAAATATACTTAATACTATTTTTTAGTACAATAAGTACAAAATTAGTGCGCGAAAATAGAGCACTTTTAGTACATTACTGAAAAGTGTACTAAGTATACTTAAATAAAGTGTATTTTAGTGCACTTTTTTTTAACCTGGGAGAATTACCACACTCAAAATCAGTTTAAGTGTTAGTGCTAATAATGCATTCATATTAAGTGTACTTTAGTACAACTTTTGAGAAAATGTACTTCTACTACAATACATTACTAATAGATTTTTTAATAAAATCAATTTAATATAACTTAAAATTACCACACTCAAAATCAATTTAAGTGTTAAGGCTTATAGTGCATTCATATTAAGT
Source organism: Garra rufa (assembly GCF_049309525.1). Classification (NCBI taxonomy): domain Eukaryota; kingdom Metazoa; phylum Chordata; class Actinopteri; order Cypriniformes; family Cyprinidae; genus Garra; species Garra rufa. The sequence goes on from NC_133377.1 coordinate 5,469,734, forward strand.
GTACTTAAGTACAATTTTGGGGGAAATGTACTTCTACTACAATACATTACTAATAGATTTTTAATAAAATCAATTTAATGTAACTTAAAATTACCACACTCAAAATCATTTTAAGTGTTAATGCTTATAGTGCATTCATATTAAGTGTACTTAAGTACAACTTTTGAGAAAATCTACTTCTACTACAATACATTACTAATAGATTTTTAATAAAATCAATTTAATGTAAACTTAAAATTACCACACTCAAAATCATTTTAAGTGTTAGTGCTAATAATGCATTCATATTAAGTGTACTTAAGTACAACTTTTGAGAAAATATACTTCTACTACAATACATTACTAATAGATTTTTTATATATTAACTTATTTTAAACTTAGGATTAGTATGTAAACAGTCTACTAATAATCAACTAATGTTTAAAGCATTTAAAGCACACTTTTGAAAAACACACTAATAAAACTCTTTTGCATGTTTTTTCTGTAGTATACTTTATTTTAGTACACTAAAAATTTATTTAAGTATTACTGGTATTTAGTATACTTTTTTCAAGTGTACTTAAGTCCTACTGAAGTATAAACATACTTTTAATTAGTGTATTCATAGTGTATAAACATCACACTTTTTTTAACACAAAAAAATACCAATGTACTAAAAATGTATTTGCGGGTATTTAAGTGTATTTTCATTGCATTTAAGTATATATTTTTTTCACCTGGGTCAACCCGTTGATCTCCATTGAAGTCCACTATATGGAGAAAAATCCTGGAATGCTTTCCTCAAAAACCTTAATTCCTTTTCGACTGAAGAAGGAAAGACATAAACATCTTGGATGACATGGGGGTGAATAAATTATCCGGACATTTTTATTCTGGAAGTGAACTAAACCTTTAATCAGGTCTTCCCAGTACTTAATGTGCTGCAAGAGAAAACTGATCCAGGAACAGTTTTGCCCACTTTTATAAATAAGTCATGGTTCAGATACAATATAAATCATGTTTCTAACTGCTGCTCTCTTCTGTGACCTCCCTCCCAGCACATCCTGATCGTACAGAGGCAGCTCTCAGTGCTAGAGGAGGAAGTGGAGGAGTTTCGTCTGGCTCTCCGACAGTACATCGACTGCGCCAGAGCCCAGACCGGCTGCCTCCAGTGAGTTCACACCGCCACTGCATCTGGGTGAATGTCTGGTGCATTTGCATACAGCTTTGTTTGTGAGGGGTCTGTCTAGGTTGGTTCTCCATGTGTTTAAATTTGATGAATTGGATGTTTCATTTCACAGCTGGAGGCTGTTATTTTCTGCATGAGTGGTGTCTAAGAAACACCTGTAATTATAACTATTATAATCCAATTAAACCTAGACATATTTAAGATAAGACATCCAGTTCCTCACGTGGCAGAGCCTGTGTAACGTCAGCAAGCTTACAGCGGTGCATGAATCGCATCGTGCTGTGAGCATGTGGCTGTATGTTTACAAGCCCTCAGTCCAGGTTTGACTTTTAACTCAGACATCACAAAAATGTCAGTGATCACATTAAGTAGCAGCTGATGCTCCAGTTCTCTGGAACATTGTCTAATAATAAAGGTGGACCATTTGTTTAGGTTAATTATGCGCTTTTTACTAAGTGGCTAATTAGCAGTGGGAAAGGCTTGGATGAAGAGTTCTGTTTTAGATGATTAAATAATTGACTTGCTTCAAGCTCTTCAGTTCAAATGACTCATTGACAACTTGTTACATTAGAACAGTGAAGGATTTGATGGCTTACCAATGTTCTCATTATTTGGTAATGAAAAGAGTGGTTTACCCAAAAATGAGATTGCTGACATTCATTTTGTTACAAATTTAAAAACCTTTGAACAACACAGAATTAGAGCTTCAGCCACATAAGAGTAATTTCTAACCTTAAAGAACCAGTTAAACAAACACATTTGATAGTAATCTTACCGGCTCTGCTCTCTCTGCAGCGTTGCAGTTCAGCGGCTTGCCAATGAATCTCGCTTCATACTGTATGAGTTCTGGGAACAAAGCAACGTTTGGAAGAAGTAAGTCCCTGATTCAAAACAATTCTCACAAGCTTCAATATTAATATAATCCTAAAGATGCCTTATTCAATCAAGGAATTTCTGGTTAAAAAGCTGATTTGTTTTCTATTCATAGTCATCTGCAGACCAATTACAGCAAAACCTTCCAGAGAGGCAATGTGGATTTCTTAGAGACGCCAGAGCTTATGACAACTATGCTGGTTCCAGGTGAACTTATAGTACAAAAACTTTCTGAAAATGAAGTATTTTACATTATTTAATTTATATAATCAATTGTATATTTAAAAATATTTACACTACCAGTCAAAAGTTTTTGAACAGTAAGATTTTTAATGTTTTTAAAAAAAATTCTCTTCTGCTCACCAAGCCTGCATTTATTTGATCCAAAGTACAGCAAAAACAGTAACATTTTGAAATATTTTTTACTATTTAAAATAATGGTTTTCTATTTTCAGTATAAACTGTAATGTATTCCTGTTAATTTAAATTTTTAGCATCATTACTCGTCACATGATCCTTCAGAAATCATTGTATTCTGATTTGATGCTCAAAAATCATTTGCAAAATTATTATTATTATGTTGAAAAATGCTCAGTAGAATATTTTTTTAGGTTTCTTTGATGAATAGAAAGTTCAGAAGAACAGCATTTATCTGAAGTCGAATTTTTTTGTAAAATCATAAATGTCTTTATCATCACTTTTGATCAATTTAAAGCATCCTTGCTAAAGAAAAGTACTAATTTCGAATTTCTTTCACAAAATTTGGGGAAAATTTCCCCCAAAAATGTTTTAATTGGTATGATCTTTGGAAATGTTGATCTTTGGATCTTTCTATTCATCAAAGAATCCTGAGAAATGTACTCAACTGTTTTAAATATTAATAATAATAATTTAAAAAATGTTTCTTAAACAGCAAATCAGCATATTAGAATGATTTCTGAAGGATCATGTGACACTGAACACTGGAGTAACGATGCTGAAAATGTAGCTTTGATCACAGGAATACATTACATTTTGAAATATATTTTAAATAGTACAAATATTTCACATTATTACTGCTTTTGCTGTGCTTTGGATCAAATAAATGCAGACTTGAAGAGACAAACAATATAAAACAATAAAAATCTTACTGTTCAAAAACTTTTGACTGGTAGTGCATATAAAAATATATAATAAAAAAAATCTTTAAAATTTTTTTCCCACAGCATCATGGTGGGTCCTCAACAATAACTAGAAACTGTCGACTCCCATTAGATGACAACAGGCATTATGAGGACCACACAAGCCTGGACTGACATCTGTATTCCTGCCATCAGGAACACGTTGTGTTCATATTTGCTGTATAGTCGACTCATATAGTGACTAGCACTTGCTTTCCACGTTGTTACATTCGTAGCTCTATAGGAGTAGTGTAAACTGTAGAGATATTAAATAAAGCAATGAAATCTAGCACTCCAATCCCATCAGAGTTGCATAAGATACGTGTTCATCTGTGCCGTGACAGTACAGTGTTGAGTGCTGTCAGTCTGTCTGTAGCACAGGTCTGTGTCTCCTCATGTAGCAGTTCTTATGATGTCATCGTTCCTGACATGACCATTTCTTTGAGAAGATATATTTCTGTTATTGTATTTTATGTAGTATGTCAGCTCAGATTGAACGTTATGATATTTATGTGACCAACTACAGTTTTCGTCTTACGTTTTGCCAAGTGAAGGTAGAATCAAGTGGTTAATAAAGTTTCTAAGCTGATGTACTGGCTTGTATTTCATTGAATCACTATTGGGATTTTTCTACATGTAACCATATGTGACGCTGGATCACAAAATCAATCTTAAGTAGCATGGGTATATTTGTAGCAATAGCCACTGATGCATTTCATGGGTCAAAATTATCGATTTATCTTTTATGCCAAAGATCATTAGGCTATTAAGTAAAGATCATGTTCCATTTTGTGAATTTCCTACTGTAAATATATCAAAACATAATGTTTGATTAGTAATATGCATTGCTAAGAACTTCATTTGGTCAAATTTTAAAGGTGATTTTCTCAATATTTAGATTTTTTTTATGCTCTCAGATTGCAGATATTCAAATAGTTGTATCTCGGCCAAATATTGTCCTATCCTAACAAACCATACATCACTGGAAACCCTATGACTGGTTTTGTGGTCCTGGGTCACATATAGAGTTTGGAGATGAAGACAGCATATGAAAGCTCTTTTTGGTCCACTGAGAGACAGAAATGATTGGGCCAGACTATTTCCCAGAGCCAGATGACTCACTGAGTGCTGTATCTCTCAAAAATCAACACTGCCATCCAGTGGATGGAAAGGACATACAACTATTGGGATAAAATAAACAAAAACTAAACCAGTTTTCTGAAAATATGCAGTGTGGTCCAATAATATGAATAGCACAATTCAGTGGTGTGCGCCTGTGCGGTGGTGTCCAGAAATGAGGCGGCACAATCCTCTTTTTTTTCTCAGTCACATTTTCTTGGTTAAAAAAAAAATAAGAAGAAAAAGAAACAATTCTATTTTATTCTATTCTGTTTATTAATCCCAAGCATGAATCTCATCAAGTCAGTTTAAGCATTGTACAGACACAAAGATTTACTTTAAATTACAGCAAGCTTATTACTCACTAAAAACTCCCATAGATCATGTTTTTAATGCCATTTTAAGTCTTATTTTGACGTAACCAAGTGGTTATTTCTAAGTGTATTCATTGTTTACTTACTTTTTAAAATTAGTCTTCCCATTAATAGCATTATATTGTTCATTCAGACTGGTTCGGGAACGTGCACGAACACAAGAGTCGAGATTTATTGCATGAACCAATCATTAACGATCATATCCAGCCATATCCAATCATATCGCAATTGCTAGGGGATCTATTAAAACTCAGTGGGCTAAAGGTAAGCGAGAGGGACAAGGACTTCAGCTGGAATTTTTTTCTCCAATATTTTAAGGCGACACTGCCTCCCTTGCCTCTTCGGAGGAAACACCCCTGACACAATTTAAAATGCTATAGACATTTATTTATTAGAATTTCTTCAAATATATAGTCAGCGTAACAATGTGAGTTGAAACACTAAACTTAATTTTTATATATTTTTTCTAACTTTTTATATAATAAAAAGGAAAAAAGTCAGAATGCAACTATTACAAAACGGTTCAAATGTTCACTGATGCTCCAGTATGAGTAAGGGTGAAAATCTTGAAGATACCTACAATTGAGGTCAAAAGTTTACACCCCCCCCCTTTCAGAATCTGCAAAATGTTAATATATTTTACCAAAACAAGAGGGATCATTCAAAATGCATGTTATTGTTTGAATAAGATATTTCACATAAAAGATGTTTACATATAGTCCACAAGAGAAAATAATAGTTGAATTTATAAAAATGACCCTGTTCAAAGGTTTACATATCGATTAGCTCTTGGTTCGGAAATCTCAGTGTTAAATATAAAAGTTCTTTAAATAGAATAGTCACACTTAGTGTAAAGATCATAGGTAAAGAACAAAGAAACTTGTCATCATTGTTTAATAGAAATATTTTGAGTCGGGCTAGAACTGTGCTAGCTAATAATGATCATTTCCTGTTTACAGAGTTCTCTATGCTTCCTTCTAGTTCCCGATATAGATTGCCAAAGATGAAAAGTAATCAATATAAATATTCATTTGTCCCTTGTGCAATTAGGCTTTTAAATGGTTCTTGAGGAAATTTGTTAGGGTATGTGATATTTATGTTTTTATGTATTGTATGAGTCTGTCTGTTTCTGATTCTAGCTGCATCTAAATTGCCCGTAAGGGATTTTAATAAAGTTTGACTTTGACTTGACACTTGATTCTTAATACTGAGTTGTTACCTGAATGATCCACAGCCGTGTTTATTTTTTTGTTTAGTGATAGTTGTTCATGAGTCCCTTGTTTGTACTGATCAGTTAAACTGCCTGCTGTTCTTCCCACAAATTCTTTGGTTTTCCAGCATTTTTGTATATTTGAACCCTTTTCAACAAAGACTGTATGATTTTGAGATCTTTCCACACTGAGGACAACTGAGGGACTCATATGCAACTATTACAGAAGGTTCAAACACTCACTGATGCTCCAGAAGGAAAAACCAGAGCTGGAGGGTGAAAACTTTTGAACAGAATGGAAATTAAGTAGATTAAAAATATATTTTTCTTATTTTTCCAAAATATCATGTTTTTTTTTTTTTTGTTCATTTAGTACTGTTGTACAGAAGATAGGTACGTTTCCCAGAAGACAAAATACGTTAAATTTACCCAAATCTTCAAAAAAATTTCCATCCCCCGGCTCTTAATGCATGGGTTTTCCTTCTGAAGCATCAAAGAGCATTTGAACCTTCTGTAATAGTTGCATTTGAGTCTCTCAGTTGTCCTCAGTGTGAAAAGATGGATCTCAAAATCATAGTCATTGTTGCAAAGGGTTCAAATACACAAAAATGCTGAAAACCAAAGAATTTGTGGGACCTGAAGGATTTTTCTGAAGAACAGCAGGCAATCTAACTGTTCAAATCAAACAAGGGACTTATAAACAACTATCACTAAAAAAAAAAAGTGGATCTTTCAGGTAGCAACACAGTTTTAATAATCAAGGGGATGTAAACTTTTGAACGGGTAATTTTTATAAATTCATCTATTATCTTCTCTTGTGGGCTATATGTGTGAAATATCTTATTCAGGTCAGTACTAAATAAACAGTAACATAAATTTTGTATGATCCTTGTTGTTTTGCTAAAATAATGAACACTTTGCAGATTCTGGAAGGGGGATGTAAACTTTTGACCTTAACTGTACATGTTTCCCAAAAGTCAAAATAAGTACAAGTACATTTCTGGAAAACATGCTGAAAAATAAAAAAGGATTTGCAGGACATGGAGGATTTTTCTGAAAAACAGTGAATGATAAATAACATACATTTTAATAATAATTTATGTAAAATATCCTATTCAGGACAGTACTAAATACAAAATAAAATGCATTTTGTAAGATCCCTCTTATATTGAAGATTCCGCCAGGAGTATGTAAACTTTTGACCACAAATGTATTTTTTAATAATTTCTTATTTTGGTCAAAGATATGATTCATTACCAAGGAAGAGAGGTCCAATCAGTGCATGTGAATAAAAAGCGATATGCGGGACCCTGTTGCCTGCTGCTATAGGTGACCATGTTCACTCTAATGTCAACCTGACCTTTGAGAGACGGTGTGCTGTTGGCTTCTCACTGAATTATGTCATGTCCCTGCATTAAACAGACACACCGCGCATTGCTGAATCTTTAATTAACAAGCCTGTGTGACATCAGACACAAGCATATTCTTATCAGAAATACTAATGATGCCACTTGTTACAATGCAAAGCGCATCTTATTCATCCAAATGACACATTGTGCCCAATGAAAGAAAATCAGGAGGCTTTTGTGAAATGCAAAATAACATATCAAACCATCACAAAGCATCACACAGCCAAAGGGAAAGGAATATTTTTGCATTTTATTGAGAAATTATTGTTTTAAAAAGACCCAAGCCATATTCCAACTTGAACTACAGACTTTGTGTGCTCAGTTTCCTATGTACAAGGACTTCACTGGCTTGTCACATTCAGAACAAGTTTAGATAGTATAGTTATCTCCATTTGTCTTGACAAAATACAGAACTACTGTAAATGTAAGCTACAGCAATACTAGCTAGGTTGTGGTGAGGTGTGGAGTTAAGCGGCTAGCAGTGGGGCGTTTACATTCTACACACGGGAAGGAGCACTAGACACATGGTGTAACACTTCCACTGTGCCCTTGTCAGTAACAGACTAACAAAACACTGTTTCTCAGTACAAAAGAATCAAATTAAAATCATGCATGTCATTTCCCATTCACCAAGTGTCATTATTACTGATCAGTGAGTGAAATTAAAGGAATATTTCAGGGTTAATACAAGTCAAGATCAAGCATCTGTGGCCACAAAAAAACATGTTTTGGACTTTTCTTTAAACAGTTTAGGTTAAAGTGAGGCTTTACAATGGAAGTGACTGGGACAATTTTTGGAATTTTTAAAGTTGTTTTAGGTGTTCTGTTGTCATATTTATTTAATTATTTATTGAAAATGTAAACATAAAATGTATCAGTTTCAAAAAAAATATTAAGCAGCACAACTGTTTTCAACATTGATAAGAAGAAATGTTTGATAGGAAAATCAGCATAGAATGATTTCTGAAGATAATGTGACACTTTGTGACAAAATTCAGCTTTGCATAAGAGGAATAAATTACATTTTAAAATATATTTAAATAGTACAGTTATTTTTAAATAGTAATAATATTTTATAATATTAATGACTTCTTTCAAAGACATTAAAATCCAGCTTTAAACTTTGGTAAGTTACTGTTATTTTTTTTCCACATATAAAATCTCATAGTATTTATTTACATCTTGTTGCTATACTGTTGGACGACAGAGTAATTTAACTAGGTCTGGGTAAAACATTGATTTCTTGATTTGAATCGATTCTCATTTTTATGAAAGGATATCGATTCTTAAATCCCAATACGCCTTATTCAGCCCGCCGCCATTTTGAATCGAAAACGAGGCTGTGAGGGATAGCAGTCCAGCAGCGCCCACTGTGGCATATTGTTGCGTACCGGGACGTAGATTGTTTAGTCATAAAAATAAAGAGAAAATATAATTTCACTAATTTCCACAGGACAAAGAACTTCAGAAAATGTGTATTATTAAAGTTCGACAGGACATAGGACCTAACTTTCAGGTAACAACATTGCATTTATTTAAGAAAATGACTGTGGAAACTAGCCGGTTGGCTAATTGCTAATTTATAATGTGAGCATGTTTATCTTCCTTTAAAAGTTTACGCAGAGCTAAAATGTTATGTTTTACTACAACAACTAAACTAAATATCTACATTTTGTATAGATTACAAAGAACACAAGAGTGTGCTCCTAACATTTTACTCAGGATTGTTTTTCAAAAACACTGACTGGAATTAGGAAGCTTAAGGAGGGTTCAGCTCCGTCTGTGTTTACCTGGACTCAAAGACCTCACGAAAAGAAAACCTTGCGATCGTAAATGAAAAAGATATTATTTTTATGATGTTTTAAAAATTAACATGCTTAATAGTTTGTGTTAAGAGCCTGCAGTTAGATCGTAAGCCTCTTTCAGACAACATGTTAAGTCATACAAAAAACAGTGGGTAGAAAGTTTATTTTTATGCAAAGCGATCAAAAGATAACATTTATTAATTAGTTTGCCGTGTAGAGTTTGGGGTCAACCCCTTTTAAAATCGCAAAATGATATTCAGAACATTATTTTTTGTTTCTGTTTTGCTTTAGACAAGGAAAACATCATGTTTATCGTAATTTCATAATAAAGGTCGGGAAGACGCTTATGACCTATAGCTGCAGGCTCTTAACACAAACCATTAAGCATTTTAATCTATATAACATCATTTGAAAAACTCTGTATAAGCGTTTAAAGGAAGATAAACATGCTCACATTAGAAATTAGCAGTCTTTCCACAGTCATTTTCTTAAATAAATGCAATATTGTTATCTGAAAGTTAGGTTATATGTCCTGTCGAACAATCCACGTTTTCTGGAGTTCTTTGTCCTGTGGAAAAATGTGAAATGACGTATTATTTTACGGTTATACAATCTACATACCGGTACGCAACAATACGCCACAGTGGGCGCTGCTGGACTGCTATCCCTCACAGCCTCGTTTTCGATTCAAAATGGCGGCTGGCTGAATAAGGCGTATTAGTCTAGCTTGTTTTCAGGTAACAAACAGAACATTGTAGTGCTTCTCCCATCCATTAAATCGCAATAAGCTTAGTGCTTTGATACTTTTGATATGAAACAATGTCTAAAATTTCAAATTCTGTCCATTTTATTATCGTTCAAACTATAAATACCGTTTTGGCGCTGTTTAATGTGGAGTGACAGATCGCTGTAGCGCCTCAGATTCAACATAAACGATCATCTCATCTGCTTAAATACCTTCCGGCATGAAGCATGACAAGCAAACATGACTAAAGGTCTAAAAGTATGTTAAAAGAAAGAATACAACTTACCGAAATCCGTGTCCTGTCTCATGTAATCGCTCTATTAGTGTTTCAACCGCGCAAAAGCCCTTAACATAACAGCTAGCTTGTAAACAATGTCATGTACCTTCACATTTACCTCAGGGAAAAAAACGTAGTCTGTGACCATAAACTCATTTAATCGGCTAGAAAAACTCGAGAGGAGTATTTTGCTAAATAAATGCATCATATAACATATTCAATATGATTAGTGTCCTTTAATGTTTCATTTGTTTGAATAAATCCGTCAAGCTTATATGACACCATTGAAATGTTTATATTTCAAAAACCGAATTGGAGTAGAAATATATTTATGTATATAATTAATCGTAATTTCTTTTAGTATAAAAACGTAATTGAGTGTAATTTATGCATTTGTATACAAATCATAATTTTAACCTTCAATATTATAGTAATGTTAAACCAACTGACACTCGTGTATAATTTACAGCTTAAGTTATCTTTCCTTGAGAAACTTTGTCACCTACTCTACCAGATATATCTAAAATAATCAATATTAAATCAAATCGCAAGCTTGTGAATCACAATCGAATTGTGAAATTTGTCAAAACCTAGCCCTAATTTTAACGTTTATGAATTAGTCCCATTCAATTCCATTGCCTCAGTGTAACCCAGATTTGCTTTTTCAGAGAAAAATATTTTTCTAATCAATTAACATTACGCCACAAGTGCTGCCAAATGAGCTTAAGTTGCATCGAACCCAGAATTTTGTTTTAGAGTTCCAGTGACTGTGTACATGCAGTTTTTTCTTTTAAAGCCACAAAAAAATGCATGATTATTGCTCACAGTGAGTTGGAGCGGCCAAAATGGGTTTGGAAATACTGCTAAATTTCATCCGAGGGAGATCCCCTAACGGACACTAAACAAAACAAAAAAAAAAGTTGGCACAGGATTTTAAGAACAGTTAAATATATCTGAACATGACAGATAGTGCCACCATGGGTGCTGGCAGGCTCTCTGAACACATAACATCTCTCAGCTCGTAACGGCTGTAGTAACTAGCAGCAACACAACAGAAGAATTGCATAAAATTGTAGTGCAATGGGCAAATTGTTCATAAAACATCATCTCTTTTGGTCAAGTTGGTAACAAAATGCAATACGTAAAACATGTTTGATATCCACCCACCATGAAAAATCCAAGAGGTGTACCACGAATGGATTATTTGTGTTATTTTTCTAGTTTTAGAATCACTGATTTCACTTTAATTCCTCAAGCCGTCATATTGCGGGTTCAAATCAGTTACATTAGAGCTAATCAATAACTCAATCTGAAACATCTGCAGGTACCTAACCTCCCTGGATTCTTATGTTCTTGTAACAGATAACCTGTTCAAATCAAGAGAAATCAAACACTAAGGACTTGGACGCTCTGTCTATGCAAAGGTGTTCTCTGGATAGCTGACTTTAATGGCTCCCCAGTAGCAGGCCCGTACCAGACAGATGAAACCCAGGAGATAAGCGAAGGCCCAGGACACGTAAGTAGCGTGGTAACGCCTGGCGAAGTCCTGAGTGCCCACCTGAGAGGAAAAACAGAGGGATGTGTGATGAGCTAACAAACATGGTTTAATAGTTTGTCTCCAGAGTCCAAAATGAACACCTGCCAAGTGCTAATTTAAGCTATACTCGTTAGTTGGAGGGTAACTTTTTTTAGGAACTGCAACATAATATATGGTTAAATCAAACTGTGAGAATGATCATCTGACCCCGATGTTAATTACAAGCGTCACTGAAATAAAACTGTTACTAAACAAAACCTTGACTTCATGTTTGGTGAAACATATAAAATTTTCCACTGTTTCCAGGAGTGTAATTAAATCACCAAGTGTATCCAGGAAGGTTATTTGTTTTTATCCATACTGTCATGTAGTGAAACTTCTGCGGAGAACTCCCGCCAAAATATACTTTTAGGAACAAAATCATGGTGGGTCACCAAACGACTGGTGCAGTTTCACTAAGGCAGACACAGCTAATATGAATAAATGTATATTTTTTGACTTTGTAAAATAAATCATTTATTGCATAATTCCATATTTCATAAAATATGGATGGAAGAGCTGAAGTTAAATGGAAAATATGTTTTACCCTTTTAGATGTGAAATGATCTGAATTTGCTCTTCCTAAAAATGTACATAATAAAAAAAAATTATATTGTCACATAGACAACATTTAAATTGTATAATTTGATGAAAATGTTGTACTACTATACAGCTACAAATAGATTCATATTTATAGTCGACGATGTACAAGAGGCATTATTGTGGAAAAAATATTTCTCAACTTTTATTTACATTTGAACAAAAAGTGTCATGTCCAAAATTATTCATACCCTTTGCAAACTGTCAGTCTATGGGAAAATCCAAAGTTCTATACCATTCCAAATAGTCCAAGCTGTTCTAAAGCCTCCTAATTACCCAAGTCAAGTCGGGCATATATATATATACATACACACACACATATTTTTTATAGAATTTTTGGGAATGAATATAAAGTTAATAAGAACAGCATTTATTCAAAATAGAAAACTTTTCCTAAAAGTTTTTTTCCTATCACTTTTGATTAGTTTAACACATTACCTAAACCCTGAGGTAGTGTATATTGTTCTAAAGATTTCTATTTTAAATAAATGCTGTTCTTTTTAACGTTTTATTCATCAAAGCATCCTGAAAAAAGTATCACAGTTTCCAAAAATAAGCAGCAGCACAACTGTTTGCAACACTGATAATAAATCAGCATATTAGAATGATTTGTGAAGGATCATGTGACTTCGAAGACTAAAGTTTAGCTTTGCAGCACAGGAATAAATTCTAATTCTATTTCACCATTTTAAATTGCAATAATATTTCTCAGTAGTACAGTTTTTACTGTATTTAATCAAATAAGCCATGCTGAGCAGAAAAGACTTCTTTAAAAAACATTAAACAATTTTACTGATCCCAAACTTTTGAACGGCAGTGTAAAAAAAGGCTGCATTTATTTGACCAAAATATAGTAAAAACAGTAATATTATACAATATAATTTTACAATTTTTAAATATTTTTTCTATTTTTCTATATTTTAATATGTAGTTTATCCCTTTAATGCACTGCTGAATTTTTAGCATCATTACTCCAGTCTTCAGTGTCACCTGATCTTTCAGAAATCCTTCTAATAAGCTGATTTGCTGCTCAAGAAACATTTCTGATTATTATAATGTTGTATATATAACTGTTGTGCTGCTTAATATTTATGTGGAAACTCTGACACATTTTATTTTAAAATTTTCTATGATGAATACAAAGTTCAAACGTTTATTTGCATCCTTGCTGAATAAAAGTATTCATTTTTTTTGCTGACCCCAAAATTTTGGATGGTAGAGAAGACAACAGAATTTGTTATGACTACGACTATGTATAAAAAATACTCACCGTTAAACCGATACCGATGAAAATGCAGATCATTCCTACTGTAATGTAGGCACAGCAGCGCCTTCTGGGTAGAGCACTGCCTACAGAGGATCTGAAGACAAAGATAGCACATGTGCTTAGCACTAGTGCTGCTTTAAACAGACAGCAAACCTTTAAACTGACCACACACCTAATGCGGCTGTTTTATTGGGCTGTTTCAGTCTCTCAGTACAGAGGTCTATTGGTTTTATAGCAGGAATTAGTTAGTGCTTGGCTTGTAACCCTACATAGGACAAGCAGTTTGGAAAATGGAGTTTAATGGCTACTACATAGAAGAACAAACATCCAAACTAGACTAAAAGTAAGTTACAGTGCACTAAAAAAATCGAACATTGTTAAAATAGTCCATGTGACATCAGTGGTACAACCGTAATTTTACGAAGCTATGAGAATACATTTTATGTACAAAGAAAACTAAAATAACGACATGAGGGTGAGTAATTAAAGGAGAAATTCACTTCCAGAACAAAAATTTACAGATAATGTACGCACCCCCGTGTCATCCAATATGTGCATGTCTTTCTTTCTTCAGTTGTAAAGAAATTGTTTTTTGAGGAAAATATTTCAGGATTTTTCTCCATATAGTGGACTTCTATGGTGCCCCGAGTTTGAACTACTAAAATGCAGTATAAATGCGGCTTCAAAGGATCCCAAATGCAATTGTAAACAATCCCAGACGAGGAAGAATGGTCTTATTAAGCAAAATGATCGTATTTTTTTTTTTTTTTTAATTACAATTTATATACTTTTTAACCTCAAATGCTTGTTTTGTCTTCCTCTGCCCGAACTCTGTTTTTTTCTGGGTTCAAAACAGTTAGGGTATGTCAAAAAACTCCCATCTTATTTTCTCCGTCAACTTCAAAAATAATTTAAAAATCATCCTACATCGCTGCAGAAGGGAGAAAATGAGATAGGAGTTTTTCGACATACCCTAACTGTAGTTCAGGTAGAGCAAGACAAGACGAGCGTTTGAGGTTAAAAAGTATATACATTTTTTCCAAAAAATAACTGATCGTTTCACTAGGTAAGACCCTTCTGCCTCGTCTGGGATCGTTTGCAACCGCATTTGGGATAGTTTGAAGCCGCATTTAAACTGCATTTTGGAAGTTCAAACTCAGTGCACCATAGAAGTCCACTATATGGAGAGAAATCCTAAAATGTTTGACTCAAAAAACATAATTTCTTTACGACTCTATGGTGCCCCCGAGTTTGAACTTCCAAAATGCAGCTTCAAAGGGCTCTAAACGATCACAACCGAGGAAAAAAGGGTCTTATCTAGAAAAATGATGGGTTATTTTCTAAAAATAATTACAATTTATATACTTTTTAACCTCAAATGCTAGTCTTGTCTAGCTCGGCAAGACGAGAGTTTGAGATTAAAAAGTACATAAATTGTAAATGTTTTTAGAAAATAACCGTTCATTTCGCTAGATAAGACCCTTCTTCCTCGGCTGGGATCATTTATGGTGCTTTTCCACTACACAGTACCAGCTCGCCTCGGCTCGACTCGACTCGGCTCTGTTTGGTTTTCCACTGTGTAAAAGTTGTACCAGTACCAGTCATCTGACCAATCAGCAGTCTGCTGTGTTTTCACGTCATTTTAGTATCGCCTCAGCTCGCTTGGAACCTCGCCGGAGGTGGTACGAAAAAAAGTACCTGGAAGCCGGTACTGGTACAACTTTTACACAGTGGAAAACCAAACAGAGCCGAGTCGAGTCGAGCCGAGTCGAGCCGAGGCGAGCTGGTACTGTGTAGTGGAAAAGCGCCATTAGAGCTCTTTGAAGCTGCGTTTAAACTGCATTTAGGAAGTTCAAACTCGGGGGCACCATAGAAGTCCACTATATGGAGAGAAATCCTGAAATGTTTTCCTCAAAAAACACCATTTCTTTACGACTCAAGAAAGAAAGACATGAACATCTTGGATGACAAGGGGGTGAGTACATTAGCTGTAAATTCTTGTTCTGAAAGTGAACTATTCCTTTAATGGTGGAATTTTAATTTTTGGATATGTTCTTCATAATAAATAATCTTTTTACTTTGTTTGAATGTTTTTGTCTTCGAAAACAGAGACTTTTTATGGACTTAACCTAAATAAACTTTAGAAAAACTAATAAATTTCACTAGTTTTTCCAGTATACTGGGCCTTTCACTTGGTTCAGCACTTTAGCCTTTGGCCATCAGCCCTACAAACTCTAGTAGTCACATGGTCTGCTCTTTTTCCTGTTTGAGAGCCATTAAGTCTTTCCATGACCCTTCACATGCCTCTCATGTGATGGGATTTTCAAACATTCTTCTGGACTGACAATGATTCAGATAGCCTAAGGTGCTTAATTTCTCTATTTCTGCTGCACGTATCTCCTTCTCTGCCTCTTTAAACGCTCAGCATTCAAGTGGAAATCAGTGATTTGCTTTTGGAGACTCTCAGCTCCATTCATGTGTGCTGCAACATCTGTTGTCATAAGTCTCCCTCGCAGCGTCACTAGCGTGCAGGGCTCGTGTTTCAGTATGTCAGCATGATACGCTCGTTCTCTCAGGTGACTGGCAGACTGGCATCACATTGCCTCCCTCTCTAACTGGAACTTGCCAGGGTTTATTTACTTTCACTTCTACAAACTGGCCAGTATAAACTCAAGCCTGACCTCTGGTTAGTAAGGCACATCACACTTCTGACATTTCTCCTGAGAAACTGCCACTGTACTGCCACACACATCACATTTTTGACTTATTATGACAAATGACAACTCACATTTTTTTGCAATGCGGGCACTTTGCCAGTGTATTGAATCGGAGCTCCATCCACTGCAAAAACAAGTAGAGATGAGAAGGTTACTTCTACTGTAAAGCAAACACACAGCATGGCACAGCAGCACAAATCACTTTAAAATCAACACCAAACTTGATTCCAGCAGTCAGTGCATAACATTCAAATATTAGTTGGCTACTGATAAATGATTCAAATAACTAGCAAACCTTTTGGAGATGATTTCAGTGAATAAATTGACGTACAAGGGAATAAATTAGAGGAATTAGTGCATTTAACCCTGTACAAAGGCAAAAAGCAGTTAAAAACAAGAATTTTTTCAGATTATAACAGAAGATCTTAGAAAAAACACATCAACCAAAATTTTCTGTTGCTGCATCTTGCCTCTGTACGCCACAGAGTTATGATCATATGAGTCACAGGGCTCCAGACAAACATTTAGAAACTGTGTCATCCATGATGTTCATGTCTTTCTTCAGTCGAAAAGAAATTAAGGTTTTTGAGGAAAACATTCCAGGATTTTCCTCCATATAGTGGACTTCAATGGTGGCCAATGGGTTGAAGGTCCAAATTGCAGTTTCAATGAAGCTTCAAAGGGCTCTACAGGATCCCAGCCAAGGAATAAGGGTCTGATCAAGCGAAACGATTGGTCATTTTCTTGTAATGCGAAAAGCTGCCCATGTGCACTGGAGAGCTAGTGCAAGATGAGCCTTTGTGGTTAAAAAGTATATAAATTCATATAATTTTTTTTGTAGAAAATGACCAATCGTTTCGCTAGATAAGACCCTTATTCCTCGGCTCTCCTCGTGTAGAGCCTGCAATTTGGACCTTCAACCCGTTAATTCCAATTTAAGTCCACTATATGGAGAAAAATCCTGAAATGTTTTCCTCAAAAACCTTAATTTCTTTTCGACTGAAGAAAGAAAGGCATGAACATCTTGGATGACATGGAAGTAAACTAATCCTTAAATGACAAAGTTCACAAGAATAAGTCGATTCGTTCATGGACATCATGACTTGTGAATAATTCTAATGTGATGAAACCTCACAAAACTTGAAATGAAGGCACTTAAATTTTTCCTATATTTTCAATTATTGTTGTGTAGAAAATTTAATTATAAAATATAAATTAGATCAATTTTAGTTGATTTTTCAGTCACAATTGCAAACATTTTAATCACAGTCTGGAGCCCTGGAATCATGTGATTTAAAAAAATATATAATTCTAATTAGTTTTTGGACGTTTAGTTTAGTCATTCTGTCAGTTCCACCAACTGAGAAGGGGGGCAGTGCATTAGAACCTTGAAAAGATCAGAGGGGCCGCGAATAGCCAGGCCTGAGGAAGACTGGGAGCACTCATCATCATCATCATCATCATCGTTGCCCTACACAGCGGGGGCATCACAGGACACTAAGAACATGTGCACTAGAAAAACTCTACACAACCCTTCAAAAGTTTGAGGTCGGTAAGATTTTTGGAAAGAAAAAAAAAAGAATACTGTTATTCTGCAAGGATGCATTAAATTGAAACTGACAGGAAATACATTTGTAATGTTACATACAATGTTGTTCATTCATCAAAGAATGTATCACAGTTTCTACAAGAAATAATTAACAGCACAACTTTTTGCAACATTGATAATAATTAACGTTTCCTGAGCAGCAAATCAGAACATTAGACTGATTTCTGAAGAATCATGTGGCACTGAAGACTGGAGTATTGATGCTGAAAATTCAACAGGAATAAATTACATTTTAAAATATATTCAAAAAGAAAACAGTTATTATTATTAATATTTCACAATATTACTTCAAATAAATGCAGCCGTGGTGACCTTAATGACCCCAAACTTTTGAACAGCAGTGCAAATGCATTCACAAAACTTCTCTGCTTTGCACATACTGACACTGGAAGAAACATGACTGTAGGTCAAAGATAAAATATTAATACAAAAACGTGAGACCGTACAAGGAATGTGTTGCCGCAGTGGCCGCAGACCACACGCATGCCCTCAGGCTGGACTGGCAAAGCTGGCTGGGCCGGCTGCTCTTCTGGGATCACCATCACAGGACTCAGGTTGATGATCCGTCTGCTAGGGGCCAATAAAAACAATGTCAGTTTTTAACTTTCTACACATTGTAAGTAAACTATTAACTCCATTAAGTCTGTCTCTTATTTGTTAACCATAACCCCATCCCTAAATTATCAATATGATTAAAACTTTGCTAAAAATCCTGTTGTAGACAATCTACTACATGTCATCTGTCATCTTAATGATAGTTCATACATTGTCTGCAACATACTGTGGTTAAAATTCCTCATCCGTTTAAGTAATATTAAGCCTTAAAGTTCTACATGATTAAGGGCGTGGTCTCTTGAGTGATGGGTGGATTGCCACTGCTGTCACCACTGTCACACTAGGTGGGCGTGGTTTCAGCAAACAGCTCCACCCACATCCCGCCTCTTTGCCCATTTTCGATTATCCGGGAGTGATGCGCCATGACGCGATTCCAAGACGGCGACGGCCGACTCCCGCCCACTATGAGCTTCAAAAACTCTCTTCAGAAACCTACGGGTGACGTCATGGACACTACGTCCATATTTTTTACAGTCTATGGTAAAACCACACCCTTTTACCTTGTCAAAAACAGCTCTGTTCACAGCGAGACATTTCGGTTCATGGCTCTTTAAATGATAATAAGCTACTGCTCACTCTACCCCCCTTCTTAATATGTATTTGGTGGCACTTTACCATCAAAATCAAAACTAATTCATTGCATCCTCAGTGGCTCTGTTGTCATGAGAAGTACTGTATATCATACTATATGAGCCATAAATGCCTTATGGATTTTTGTTTATTATTATTATTTTAAATATGTTAGGTAGGGATGTAACGGTATTATTATTATTGTGGTATCACGATAGCAAAAGTGTCTCAATATCATCGCAGTCAAATGACGATATGAAACAATAGGTCTTTCAGGCAAAAAGTGTAGTTTGCTTTGCTTTTAAAATTTTTAAGCTTCCAATTCTTACGTAAAAGGTCTTTAAAGTTGTGTTTTGGGCCGTTATGCTTTGGCACTGTATCTGTCAAATGAATCAAAAGCACAATATGGCTTATTTCCTTCACTGAGTCTTTTTTCGCTGCATGTTTCACACCAAAGCGCACACTTCGTTCAGTCGATAAACTTGTGATCCAGTGTTTTCTGTGCCTCAGAACGGCTCAGTTTACAGTAAATACAGTCAATTCCATTACAGCATGTGCTGTGTGTTTAGCATGCATTTGGAAATGCAACAGACACCAGTTATGCTTTACATAACTAGTGCATTACACTAGATTTGTAAGCCTGCTTTCATTGGAGTTTTCCATCAAAATAAAAGCTCTACTGCTGTTTCTGTCTATATAAAAGCTTAAAAGTGCAGTATGAACTGCTGACAGCCAGCGTTTTAAATGGGTAAAGTTAATGCAGTCCAAATTCAAAATATCTTTCAAGTGTAGAAATAAGAAAAGAAGTATTGGAATTTCCCTACTGTGCAATCGTTTTACAATATATGGCTATCACTGCCATAGGAATAACAACAATATAAAATTGTTGTTATTATTATTATTAAATTCTAATTTGTTTGGCTTCCTAAAACACCAGTTTGAATGTAATTTAGACTGAGACAGTATATCACAAATAAAAAGAGGGTTGAGTCCCCTTTAAAGTTCAGGTACAACAAGAACATGGGTTGGAGCTCTTCATTTTGAACTCTCAAAGTGCATTAGAAAGAATAATTTATAACTTTAAAAATATTTTATTTTTTTTCCCCAAGTCTTCATTTCTATTTTTTAAATATTGCGATAAATATTGTATTGTGGACTTCATATCAAGATATTATCGTATCGTTATCATATCATATCATATCGTAACAGTTCAATCAATTGTTCCACTTCAGAATTTAAAAAATAATCTCACTATTATTTCATACAGTGTGTCAGGTTTTACAAGGTTAAGATCTTTACAGCGATTCTCACAGCTGTTCATTCACAACAATAATTCTATAAATAATTCAGAATGCTTTGTAAAACCAAGTGCAAATCCCATAGTCATACACACTCAAAACATCACTGCTTGTTTGAGCATTTATGCTAATGCACATCCGCAGTAATATACTGTTGCAGATCCCATAACACATACCAACAAATGACCCTGTGAAGTGTGTCTTTAACACTTACCAGTTGGGCCGAGGGCATCCTATCCTCCTAGACGTGTCTTTACAGATTAGCAGGCAGTTACAAGGACATCTAACATACTTCTTTCCTGTTGGTGGATTTTTTATAGGCTGTTAAAAAACAGATACATCATGTTTCAGACGAGACCATGCAATAAGCAAAATATCATAAAGTAATAATATAATGCCTTCATATAATATATCTTTCTTAATGATTTGCTCAACTGCTCATTTAAGCACTCAACTGTAAGAAAACAACATCTATTTATGTAATAAATCTATTATAGGGACTAGTCTGGCAGCCTTAATGAATCTAGACAGAGCAACCTTTCAATACATCGTATTGAGGTCAGGTCTGCATTATGAAATCTGATTCTGAACCAATCAAGCTGAAGGTTTAATGTAATGCAACACGAACAGTATATACACTAAACTAATATGAAATAGAACTGTGCGAAGCCCTTTAAAATCAAACAAGATGGGACACAAATTATAGTCTATAGTCAAACTGAGGTCTATATTCATCTGTGGTATTGAACAAGATGAATTTCCCTCTCTAAAACATAATGTTTGCTGTTATGTGAATCAGGTGACTCTGCAGTTCAGATTAGGCATCCACCATTCATGTGAAGTGTTTCTCATACAGACAATTCAATTACGGTGCAATTCAACCCTCTTGAGCACACAACACTTACGGCTATGTACGTGGATCCTTCATCCCAAACACAATTACTTGTAGGCTCTATGAGGCTGTGAGGACTATATTGTGGCCTAAATTGAACCATTATTCACTGGTAAACTTCACCTCCACTAAAGCTTGTGTCTAGTCCGCGTTCACATCCAGATTCAAAACTTGTTATCAACAGTCACAAATGCTGTCATAACTAACTTTTTTTGAATCTGGATATGAAAGCAGCATAGACAAATGTCACAAATAAGTCAAGATGAGACTTATTAAACCAAAGTTTATTTGTTTATGGTTGTTAAACTATGTCATAACTTGCTGTATATATTAACTGATATGCAAAAAAAGGAGAGAAGTTCACTTCCACAACAATAATTTACAGATAATTTACTCACACCCTTGTCATCCAAGATGTTCATGTCTTTCTTTCTTCAGTCGTAAAGAAATTGTTTTTTGAGGAAAACGTTTCAGGATTTTTCTCCATATAGTGGACTTCTATCGTTTAATTTAAAAGCTGAGGAAAAAGGGTCTTATCTAACAAAACGATAAAAAATTTGACAATTTATATACTTTTTAACCTCAAATGCTTATCTTGTTCAGCTCTGCCTCATCTACTATGTTGAAAATGTCGAAAAAACCCCATCTCACTTTAAAATCGTCCTACATAGCTGTTTTACCTTTTTTTGTAAAGGACGTTTGCACATTCACTTTGTAAACACTGGGTCGGTACTTCTGCAGTGATGTAGGACAATTTTGAAGTTGGAGGAGAAAATGAGATGCACGTTTTTCGACCTACCCTAACTGTATTGAACCGGAATACACAGAGTTCACATAGAGCTAGACAAGATGAGCATTTGAGGTTAAAAAGTATATACATTTTTAAGTTTTTTAGAAAATAATGTTTATATAATATCGTTTCAATAGATAAGACCCTTCTTCTTTGGCTGGGATCATTTAGAGCCATTTGAAGCTGCATTTAAACTGCATTTTGGAAGTTCGAACTCTGGAGCACCATAGAAGTCCACTATATGGAGAGAAATCCTGAAATGTTTTAACATAAATTAAGAAAGGAAGACATGACCTTTATGACTGAAGAAAGAAAGACATGAACATCTTGGATGACAAGGGGGGAGGTAAATTATCTGTAAACATTTGTTCTGGAAGTAAACTTCTCCTTTAAGGTTTTTGAGGAAAACATTCCAGGATTTTTCTTCATATAGTGGACTTCAATGGTAGCCAACGGGTTGAAGGTCCAAACTGCAGTTACAATGCAGCTTCAACAGGTTCTACACGATCCCAGCTGAGGAATGAGGGACTTATCTAGCGAAATGATATGTCATTTTCCAAAAAAAGGAAAAATTTATATACTTTTTAACCACAAATGTTCATATTGTTCACATTGTTAGAAAGGTCACACGTGGTTAGTTTTTCACTAGTCTCGCGTAGCCAGACCTTCAGACTGACGGCTGAAGGTCTGGAATTCATGGCAGCTTTAATTGGCCAAGGCCCGCCCATAAGGCCATTCAAACAACCAATCACAGTTCGTTTCGTTCAGCGTCACGTTTCAGTGTGTGGAAATGCCCCCACAACAACAGACTGGCGTGCAACAAGTCAGTCATTGAAATAACCAGCATTGAAAGTTAACGAAGAAGAGGGAGAACAAGCAGTAAGTCAGTAATTTGTTCGCGAACGTCGCATATGTGTATAACAACAACGACGTCTGCATAAGCACCTTTTAGCAAAACGCAGAGTAAATTAGTCTGAGGCTGAGACTAGTTTTTCACCTGTGTAGAAAAGGTTAGAAAAGGTAAGGTAGGGCGAAAAACTCCATCTCATTTTCTCCTCCAACTTCAAAATCATCCAACATTGTTGTTTTACCTTTTTTAAAGGACGTTTGACTTTCTTTGCGCATTTGCTTTGTAAACAGGCACCCGTAAGTATGGTCATATCTCTCCTGTTTTGGCCTCCCTGGGCTGGTTGACCATTCGAGATAGAGTTGATTTTAAAATGCTAGTCTATACCTATAAGAGCTTAAATGGACTAGCTCCATCATATCTTTCAGAACTTCTTGAGGTCCATAAGCCCTCTAGATCATTAAGATCTGCAGAGAAAGGGATCCTGCTGTCTGTACTGCGCACAAAATTCAAGCAACGGGGTGATAGGGCCTTTGCTGTAGTTGCCCCTAAGCTATGGAATATGCTACCACTTTATATTAGGTCTGCCCCAACTGTAGGCTCTTTTAAAAGCCTTTTGAAAATTCACTTACTGCATATGTCTTCTTTAGGTGAAGAGGGATGAGCTCTTGTGCATCTGTTTTATTATGTGGATTTTATTGTGGTGTTGTTTTATTGTTTTATTTTAATTTTAGAATTGCTTGTACAGCACTTTGGTACAACTTCCTGTTGTTGGAATAGTGCTTTATAAATAAACTGAAACTGAAACTGAAACTAAACACTGGGGTGGGGTCAACACATTTCCACCTATGTGACCTTTCCAACGTGAATACATAATGCGTTAAGTTGAGCTACTGCAAGACAAGCATTTGTGGTTAAAAAGTTTATAAATATCACTACATAAGACCCTTATTCCTCGGCTGGGATTGTGTAAAGCCCTTTGAAGCTGCGTTGAAACTGCAGTTTGGACCTTCAACCCATTGATCCCCATTGAAGTGCACTATACGGAGAAAAATCCTGGAATGTTTTCCGCAAAAACCTTAGTTTCTTTTCAGCTGAAGAATGAAAAACATGAACATCTTGGATGACACTGGGGTGAGTAAATTATCAGAAAATGTTAATTCTAGAGCAAACTAATCCTTTAACTTGTGATATAGGCTTTTAATCATACTGCCCAGATGAAGGTCTAAAGCTGTGCATGACTAAGTTGAAGCCGCAGTTGGGGGTCTCTTACCGTGGCCTCATTGCAGACGGTGCACTTCACCACGTGCTGATGAAGCTTGCCATCCAGAGTTATAAGAGACTGGCACACTCGACAGTTAATGACTGGAACTCCCCCTGCATCTGGACTGGCAATGGCTGTGTATGGCGGAGGTAATTCAGCTGCAGAGTGACAAAAACCAGCATGCAGTCTGTCAGTGTTGCGTGATGATACACACTCTTAAAATTGGAGGTTTCAAAAGGGACAGTGATGCCACAGAAGAACCATTTTCATTCTCCAAAGAACCTTTCGGTGAAAAGTTCTTAATATAAAATAACCAAGAAGTTTTCACTATAAAGAACCTTTTGTGCAATGAAAAGTTTCCATGGATGTTAAAGGTTCTTCATGGAGCTACAGATACCAATAAAGATCCTTCATTTTTAAGAGTGTATGTTACAGATTTGTATAAGCTAAACTACATAAACTACATACTGTTTTACCAGTTTGGTCAAGTTAATAACGTACAGTCAGCCAGTCATTATTGCAAAATAAACCCAGACAGGGTGATCAGGTTTTGCATCACCCTTAAGAGGTTTATTTTGCCATAATGACCAGCTCAGTTCCATTACTCTCTGTATTATTTCACATTATTACAAGGCTATTTATCAAATAAATAAATAAATGTGCATGAAGTATTTAAATTATTTCATTATGTGAGAAGAAAGAGACCACAGAACAATAACAGAGAGATGAAACCAGCACAATTATGCACTAATTTGTTTTCCTGAGAAAAAGGTCAGCAATTTAGCAGCCATTATACAAAACAAAAAAAAATAATGTTTGATTGACCAATCAGAATGAAGTATTCTAGAGAGCCGAGTAATAAGCACTGATAATCCATTTTCTGAATCACAAAACCTTAGAAATGAATCAACCACTACAACTGCGTCTAGACAGGCCTTCTTGTCTTTACAGCTAGAATCCACTTAAATATGTAATATTTCTATTATAAATGTGTCTTGCTTTCAGTCCCATTCGACGTACCCAAAAAATGCAGATTCATTGTGTTTAGCAATGAGTGCATCCTACTCACACTTTCAATTGCTCTCTCAGATCTATTGTACAGAAGCTGGGCCATTAGCCAAACCCTGCTCTCAGTCTCCCCTTGTCTTCAGTATTACTGAAATCCAGAGCTCAGCCACTGCTTATTCTCAGTGAAATTAAGACATGTTCCTCCTGCTGTCTGTCACTTCTCATTCTTGAGAACATGCTGGCCACGACACAGTCATATCGCAGCCATATTGAACATGTGACACCACAGCAAAAACAACTGACAGCAGCTCTGGCCTCATGACCTCCCTCAGCTGTCGGGGATCATCCATCTCTGTGTGTGCTGCTGCAGGACACCAAACACATACTTGACCCGAGAGCTGAGATATTTTATCATATGTATTCAAATGTGTTCAAATATTGTCCTAATAAAAAATAAATCTCCCTTTAAGATTAAAAAAGTCATACTATTTGACTATTTGATGCTATTGTTCAGTTATGGAACAAGCTCTAAAATATATATGTGACCATAGACCACAAAACCAGGGTCAATTTTTTTTAAATGAACAAACAAGCTTTTATAAATAAGCTTTCCATTGGTGTATGGTTTGTTAGGATAGGACAATGTTTGGCCGAGATACAACTATTTGAAAATCTGGAATCTAGAGTGTGCAAAGAATCAAAATAAGAAAATCGCCTTTAAAGTTGTCCAAATGAAGTTCTTAGCAATGCATATTACTAATCAAAGATTAAGTTTTGATATATTTACAGTAGGATATTTACAAAATATTTTCATAAAACATGATCTTTACTTAATATCCTAAAGATTTTTTGCATAAAAGAAAAAATTATAATTTTGACCCCATACAATGTATTTTGGGCTATTGCTACAAATATACCCGTGCGCCTTAAGACTGGTTTTGTGGTTCACATATGTAAAAATGTCTATGAAAGGTGTTTCTTATGCTGCATTTGTTTGATCAAAAAGACAGTAAAACTGTAATATGATTAGATGGTATTACATAGGGCTGGGCGATTAATCGAAAAATAATCGAAATCGACATTCAGAACCTATAATCGTTAAAATTTTTCCAGGAAGATTATTTCAATTACTTTCCCTTTAAAAAACACAAGCGCTCCGTTACGTTATTCCACCGACATGTCGATGGAGAGCTTAAACAGTATTTATAGAGTAAAAAGTATTTACAGGATATACAAGGGTAATTTTATTTAGAGGAGATACTGCTTATTTTCTACTTTTAATATGAAAAACATTGAAAATTATTTATTTTGTTTCCAATAGTGCAAGTTATTTATTTTCACTAATTTAAGAAAAATGTGACTTTTCGTTTTAAGCAATGCTTGCTTTAATTTCAGTTGTTCAACACTGATGTTCAATTAATAATCATAGATCGTAGATAGTGTGTTTCCTTCAATTATTTTAAAATCAAGTAATGCACCCTTCATCCAAAAATCTCTCGCTTGTAATATGTGAACATATTTACTGTACAAAACTTGTCAGTGAACTATGAGGGCAAAAAAATAATTATTATATAAATATAATTAAATATAATTTTATTAATAAATAAAATAATCGTTCATTAATCGTAATCGGGTTAAAATGTTAAATTAATCGAGATTTTGATTCTAAGCCAAATTGCCCAGCCCTAGTATTACAATTTAAAATAATTGTTTTATTTTAATTTATTTTAAAATGTTAATTATTCCTGTGATGCAGAGCTGAATTTTGTCTTTTAGTGTCACATGTGATACAATAACCAAAAAACCCTCTAAGGCTAAAAGCAGATAAACTGTCCATCTACGCATTGTAACGCCAAACCATCCTGTTAAACTAGCATTGTAGAAGTTCTTTAAACCTATGGGCCTGTTTTACCTGCAAGCCATTGACGATAACATCAAGAACTTCAGCTGCTAGTCCTATGATGAGTAAATTTTCCTCCTTGTAGTATAGTTTTAAAGGAACAGTTCACCCAAAAATAAAAATACTCTTGAACAGGCATCAAAGACTGACACAGAGAAGAAGAAACTGTTAAATAAAGCCATCATTTTTCTTTTCTTTGGACACAAAAAGTATTTTAGTAGCTTTGTAAAATGAAGGTTAAACCACTGATGTCACATGGACTACTTTGGCAATGTCCTTACTATCTTTCTGGGCCTTGAATATGGTAGTTGTGTTGCTGTTTGTGCAGGGTCAGAAAGCTCTTGAATTTAATCAACAATATCCTAATTTGTGTTCTGAAGATGAACGGGTTTGGAACGACATGAGGGTGAATAATTAATGACAGAATTGTTATTTTTGGGTGAACTAACCCGTTAAAGTTGTCATGAAATTGCTCTCCAGCGCCTTTTAGGTGCCATTCTCTGACTGGCAGCTTGTGTTACCACTCTTTCTTGTATAGGAGGTTTGTTTCTTTGTTTCCATGTTGTTTAATGTGCTTTCTGCAGCACTGACAAGGAAAGACTAGGATGAGAACATGGCACAAACTAAACCACGCGCACAACAATAACTGTGTTGTGAACAAGTACTGTGCCGCTTTGCATCTTTTAAAGGTAAAGTGTGTCATTTCTGCACAACGCCAAACCAAACATCAAAAATACTCAAATAAACTGTCCATTCCAAACTCGCTCCATTGGTTCAGTGTTGCTGCATCAGGCCGGTCAGGATCAAACAAACAATTCAATGTTGCAAAAAATAAAAAACAGTTCTCTGCATTGTTTTCAATGGGCTATAAAAATGAGTCTGTCTCACGTTTGTGGTGCATTCATCCATTATATTGTTGTAGGAGTTTGTGTTGACAGTTTACAAGCAGATATCCTTATCCCTTACACAATAATATAGCATATACTGTCTCTGCAGGGGCATATGGCAGCAGAGGTCTCATTTATCTGACACCATCCTGCACTGTTTGTAAGCCGAGAGGCCTTTTCCCAACCCTGGAACCTGCAGACAGCTGTTGTTGCAACTCCCTCTCTGTCCGTCTTACTATCATGTTTAAAATCGGAGAGGTTCAACACCCCATGTGTAGCAGAGATAAGCATGCATTGACAACAGTGAATATGAGAGTGCACATAAGTCAGTAAACCTGTTGTTGCTTTTCCCCTTAATCCATAGGATTCCATAAGACATAGGAACTGATGTTCATAACACTACAATGTACAGTATGAAAAATGAATATTTAAGATCATGTGCACTGAAAGGTGTGTGCTCGATTTATAATACGAGACAAAACAAAAGCACCAATGTGGCACAATAACACAATAATTGTTTGTAATGGACAAAATTTGATTCATCATCCAGGCCTAAGGCACAGTTGATCCAGTCCTCCTGCCCATCCCTAGCCTAAAGCTAAACCTTCAAGAGTTTCTGTCAACTCATATTTGTTTATCTTTGTTTATCTTGCAAAATCCTTGCAGAAATTACATGACATCAACGCAGGCTCTGGTTTTCGCTTCGGAGGACATATCACATATCACTAAAATAAAACCCATTCAGTGAATGTCATGCAGACAAGGTCAAAGCTCTTTCTTATCCTTTGATTTACTCAAGTCTAACCGCACAAAGCACTGTTAAAGAGCTCACAGTTCTACACTTGTAATGTTTGATGCACGCAGGTGTTTCCAATAAGTGTAGTTTTGGATTCCAAATGCAAGTGCAGAATAAATATCAGTCTCAGCACACTATGTTGTGCACAGAATCCAGTCCAGCTCAGCAGTTCCTCCCCCAACAGGACAAGCTAATCCCTCTCATAGACTCAGTGAGTGGTCAAAAACAGCCAAAGAAACCATAATCCAGGGGTTTGAAATACTAGGCCAGATAATAATGCTAGAGTACATTAGCACACATAGTTTACGCCGTCCACATCACCTGATCGTGGTATGGTAATAAAGCCATTATGAATAACGAGATGAAGTGTAAGCGGATCATTACAGTAAAAATGTAAATCTTTTTCGGCTAATCATGAAGTCCAATATGGGTAGATTTACAAAAGGGTTGACAGACTGTTTAGTAAAGAGACATAAAGCTATAAGTCTGAGAAGCAAGTCCTTCCTTTGTTTTCGAATATTTGAATGAATTTAAGAATTGCTGTAAGTAAATAGTATTTGCTAATATCACAAAGGCAATATGTCAGTATTATATTGCCAATTTTTGTGTAGTTATCTGTATCGAATGAAAACCCCTATTTATTAACTACATCTGTTTAGTGGGAATCTGATTCCCAAATTTTCCCAAAGAGTCCTCAGGGCTCTTATTATCAACTGGTTTGAAAATATTCAGTTCACACCCTGGACCCTGGACCACAAAACCAGTCAAAAATACATTGTATGGGTGAAAATGATCGATTTTTCTTTTATACCAAAGATCATAGGATATTAAGTTAAAATTGTGTTCGATGAATATATATTTTGTACATTTCCTACCGTAAATATATCAAACATTATTTTTTGATTAGTAATATGCCTTGCTAAGATCTTCATTTGGACAACTTTAAAGGCGAATTTCTCAAAATGTAGATTTTTTTGCACCCTCAGATTCCAGATTTTCAAATAGCTGTATGTCAAACAAACATTATCCTACCAGAACCATACATCAGTGGAAAGCTTTATTCAGCTTTCCGATGACGTATAAATCTAAATTTTCAAAATTGACCCTTGTGTGGTTTTGTGGTCCAGGGTCACGTATGTAAAACATACCATCAAATTACCGCTTCTTATTCAGACTTGACTTGCAAAATGTTCAACTGTTTAATTTGTGCCATCCTCACTTTGATTTGATGTCTCATTACAGCCTAGCAATCAAATACACAACCAATTATTCATGATTAGAGGAAATGAAAGTAAACGTCTACAAATCAATCAATAAACCCCCCTTATTGATCGACCGCTATGCTTTATGCTTTTGTGGCTCTGCTTACAACGCCTGAAAAAAACATTTTATGGTCACATCTTATTTTAAGGTGTCCTCATTACAGTGTAATTACATAATAAGTAGGCCTACTGAGTAACATTAATTAACAACAGGCACTTAGAGTTAGGATTAGTTGTTTGTAATTACACATAATTTACTGTTGTTTCTATAGTAAATAGCTATTTGTAACAATGACACTAAAAACACCAAAGTGTCACTGTAGCAAACTACGAATTTATTATATAAACTTCCCTTCAAAAACAACAAGAATGCTCTTTAATCTGCAAACTAAAATGTTGATATTAACATGGTGTATTGTGCCTCCTCTTTGTTGTTTACTATTAGCAGTGAGCCTTGTGTAGATGTAAACAAGTGTTTTTTTGACTTATGATGTTTAATATGCTTATAGAATCTGTATAATGTGGTCTGGGCCTGTATGATAGGAACTGGCACTTATAGAGGTCTATGAATGCAAGCAAAACATCTCCAGCAAGCAAAATGCCAACTGCCTCATCTTGCAATGCAGCGACCTCGAAATATCCATACAAATTTGCAGCCGGCTGAGCCGGTATTAGTCGACCGTCGTTTAATACGCGATAAATCATATTGTTTACCTACTAACTAGCTTAAAATTCGACACAATGTGTCCTTGTCCAGGAATGCAACATTGTGTGTCCATCACATGAGGCTGCGATGGCAAAATCAGGGAAACTGAGGCCCGTTCTTCTGGCACGACCCTTTGAGCTGTTATTCCTTGTCGTCTACAGACAATGTACCATATTAAAGGGGCTGTGGGCTGCTACAGATCACCGCTCACTACTACACGCCCTAAATGATTCAGCACTCCTTAGTCAATTACAATCCACATTTACCTCTCGGGCTCGAGTCCTGCAGGTACGGCGGAGCGGTGGGCGTGACATTCCCCGAGTTCGGTGCTGACAACAGCGGGGATCGTTCATCCATACCATCGGAAGCCATTGTATCAGTAGATCAGCACGGCACAACAGCAGCAGCACCAGCGGCGAATGGTGGTGGGCTCCGTCCGCTGCTCTGGAGAGGGGCAGTGAGACTCTGAGCTCGAGGCAGGGCAATTGAGAGGCGGAGTTAAAGACGTAAGCAGGGAGGATAAGAAATCACTGCTGGACCCAAGTATAGGTCTCTGCAGGAAAGTAATGGGAGTTACTAGATCGGGGCGTTTTTAGACCATGGTACCTGATTGGCTGACGTCATAGTGACGGTAGGTTTAGGGGTGGGGTTAGGTAAAGGGAATCATTTCGATATCATGATTTAGAAACACCCAGCAGTTTGAAAACACCCACAAAATTCAGAAACGCCCACGTTTGCTCTGCAGAGACCTCTTCCTCGCTGGACCGGACGGGATCTCCCTCCCTTCCTACCCTCCCTCCTGCAGCCACTGTCAATGCTGTCCGCTAACTAGTCTTTCCCGAGTCTATACATTTGACCTTGTAAAGATGTATTTGCTCATCACGGAGAAAATTTTCATTTTCTGTCCTGAAGCCCACTCCTCCATCGGTCATGCTGGGTGATAGTGTATGGCAAGCCGTTTTAGCTTAAAGGGGTCATGAACGCTTTTTAAATTATTATTTTGTACTGTTTTCTGAGGTCCCCTTATAATGTTATCAAGATTTTTACATTAAAAACATAATTAAGAAGTGATCGGCTATTTTCTGTCCTTTTTTAAGGGGAGACACTGCAGGCAAAAATGCTGTTTTTTATGCACCTATGAAATGTGAGATTTTGGGCTTTTTGGTTTTTCATAAAGTGTTTTTTAGACTAGTGGAAAGAAAACATCCGAAAGACACTGTTAAGTGTTTCTTTTATAGCACTTTATCTATTTGTGCCATTAGATATAAATTATAATACATATTTCTAAAGGCCGTTTTCTCAAAATGAGTTATTTGTCCTATACTGAACCATAAATCTCCACTTAAGTAGCACTTACAAACATCAAACTTTACATTATTCCTCAAATTCTTTTTAAAAACATATAGTGTTTCCTGTCTGTTCTAAGTTTTTTTTCTGAATTATGGAGTGACAAAATGAGATACCCAAAATCCCCTTTGTAAAAACTTTACTCTAATATGTGACCCTGGACCACAAAACCAGTCTTAAGTCGCTGGGGTATATTTGTAGCAATAGCCAAAAATACATTGTATGGGTCAAAATTATTGATTTTTCTTTTATGTCAAAAATCATTAGGAAATTAAGTAAAGATCATGTTACATTAAGATTTTTTGTAAAATTCCTACTGTAAACCTATCAAAATGTAATTTTTGATTAGTAATATGCATTGTTAAGAACTTAATTTGGACAACTTTAAAGGTGATTTTCTCAGTATTTAGATTTTTTTGCATCCTTATATTCCAGATTTTCAAACAGATGTATCTTGGCCAAATATTGTCCTATCCTAACAAACCATACATCAATAGAAAGCTTATTTATTGAGCTTTCATATGATGTATATATCTCAGTTTTGTAAAATTTAACCTTATGACTGGTTTTGTGGTCCTGGGTCACATATGCCAAAAAAAATTCAACAAGAATTTTTAAACTGACTTTATGCAGTGTTTAGATTTTTGTTCTAGAAAAGCATGCAAATTAGCAGATATTTCATTAAATAATGCCTCATTTGTCTATTTAAATGTAACATTTTAGAAAACTTGTAATACAAAAAATTTTGCAATTATCAATGTAATCAATCAACTGGGTAAATAAGTTTATAACTATTAGTTAATTTTTTTACTCTATTCACCTGCAGTGTCCGACCTTAAAAGGGTTACTCCACCTCAAAGTGAAAATTTTGTCATTAATCACTTACCACCATGTCGTTCCAAACCCGTAAAAGCTTAGTTCATCTTCGGAACACAATTATAAAGATATTTTGGATGAAAACTGGGAGCTTTGTGGCTGTCCCATTGACTGCCAAGTAAATAACACTGTCAAGGCCCAGAAAAGTATAAAAGATTTTGTCAAAATAGTCCATCTGCCATCAGTGGATCAACCATAATTTTATGAAGCTTCGAGAATGAGAAAGAAAACAAAATAACAACTTTATTCAACAATTTGTCTCCTCCGTGTCACCGAAGCGCTATTTTGGAGAGTATGAGTATTCCTTGGACGCAAACAGCGTATGCTGTTCTCTGTCAGCTGCGTCACATGGATACGCTATTTTCGTTCGAATCAAAGCAGAAGCTGTGATTTAGGTCAAAAACGCATAAATACTCATTATATATCAAACAATCTGTAATAGTGACCACATTTAAAAAAATAGTTCCTCACATTTGTGTGGTGCGACATTACTGTCGGATTCAATATAACCCGCACAGCAGTTTCTTTTAGTTTCAATCTTTCTGAAAATCCTGCCTCCCAGTCTAAAACTTACAAATAAAGTTCATCCACTTTTTTCTAATGTTGGGATCAAATGGAAGGCAATGCAAATACTGTTTTTCCACATCTTGGCACTGCACAGCTTCAGAGCCATCTTTATCGTTTGGTTTGCTGTGTAGACCTGCGTTTGCTCCTCGTTATTTAAACTACGTGCATGGATCGGTGGGTGGGGCTAAACAGGCAGAGCTGTAGAAGCAGGCGTTGATAACCACACTATAACATCATAGAGTGTCACATTCCACAACCTGTTGTGACAGGCTGGCTTCAATATAAGCTGTTTTTAGACTAATGAGAAAGTTTTGAGTTCTGAAACTTACAGGATATTTTTTATAGTACAATGACCTCTTATATGTCAACATATTAAGGGAGTTTTTGGTTTCTAAGTTCATAAATATTCAAAAATTGGAATTCTTAGTAGTCAATTAAATTAAAGAGCTCTTTAATTGCCACTGTTACTAGTAAAAACTGAATTGTAGAGCTCTGTAATTCAATTCTTACTAGTAAAAATGCAATTCCGACAAATAAGGTTGAGAATGTTTTAAGCTAAAATGGCTTGCCATAACAGTGCCAGAAAGAAAACTACTTATACAGCCACTGCAGGGAGTGTTCTTGTTCAGAATTTACAGAGCCAATTAGTAGTTAACCAAGCAGTAATCAGTCTTAAATTAAACTAGACCAATCTACCTTTTTATGTAACTGACTTTACAAATGTATGACCGGTCTTTAAGAAAAAAAAAGGTACTTAAAAGTTAAAACTAACATTTAAGACTAGTTTACGCAACTTGCCCGTGATTCTATATTCTCTAATTCTTGTAATTCAATATGTAATTCTATATCTATATCATAAATCTAAAAGAACTAAACTGAACAACTACAGGTCACAAAAGTGTCTGCAAAGTACAAAAAATAATAAATTAAATTATAACTATGGGATCAGAATACAATACAACAAAATATATTACATTTTATTAATATATTTTAATAAATAAATAAATATGCTGTCATCACAGCTAACTTTTAACTTTTCATATTTTTTAATCATTTAACATTCTTTGCCATTTTTTGTTTAATATTCTTATTGAAAAGACAAATTACCTACATGCTACCTTACCTATGACTGAGTGAACTCTTATTTTAAGAGTTTAAAAAAATTGAATGTAAATGATTTTTAAAACGTGTATGTGTGTTGTGTTTGCCATACATTAGGGGACTTCAAATTTATGTAGGCCAAGGACGTTGTGGTGGACACACACACGCACACGCACACACAAATACAAATGAGTTCTGCATTTAAGATGTCCTCTGATAATGTCTACATAGGCCTATCATATAAGTGCATTTGTTTACGTTGTTATACTTTTGTTAATTTGCAAAGCATTTGCTATTATTTTCCATTGCAAGAATTAAAGACCAGAGTCATATAGCTATTTGTTAATATATGTATATGTATATGTTAATTTTACTCAATTTTAATGGGGAGAGTTAATCAAACATTTAGCTGTTGGAAATAAACTGCATTATTGTGTATCGCATTTCTTTTCGTATGACTTATCACAGTCCTGTTAGTCCTACAATCCAACTAAACCGAAGGATTTGCTCATTAATTTTAATTACGTTACTCGTTCGTCCAGTGGGCCTCATTGACTTGCTAAAAGACAACCATTGATATGTAGGTTACATTCTGATGGCGTATTAATAATTAATATTCATGAGCTTAAGCCTTCGCTGTAGTATTTTGTGTCCAGCCTGAGAGACGACGCACTGCGCATGTCAATGCAAAAGATAAACGACAACTGCATGACCACAGAAGCGCCCACTAACATTGAAACATTCAGGTAGGAACAACATCGTTTACATAAATATTCATATCTTGTATGAGGCAAACGCGGGTTTTATCTAGGCGTTCAATTTATCAACTGGTTTCGAGCAAACTAGCCCGCTACATCTTTACCTTAGCTTTGTTTTTAGCCAACCGGTCATTAGCAAATAACAGTTAGCGATAACGTTACGTTACTTGCGTACGAACTCATGTGTCCAGGCCTACCGATGGCCTTCTGTCATTTTTATTTTCACTTTGCACTTTCTGAAACATGCATGACAATGTCATGATCGTTTAAGCCATATATTCTATAAGATACAGTCATCCGTGTAACGGAATGAGCTAGGTTTCACATATTTTCCATAGGAATCTCAGCTGTGATCGTGACTTAATATCTTCTCTGTTTTCATCAACGATTTCATTCTCTATGTATTTAAGATTGTATTTTATATAGCTCAAAATACATTATTCTGTTCGATTGCTCCTTTATCCAGTTCTCCTTTATGGTTCTGTTGTATTCGATTCTCTGTTGCATTCGATTCTCTGCTGAAGATTCTTTTCTAATTGATTCTCTTTCAAATATTCTCTTCTGGGTTCTCACATTAATAATTTCTTTATTTCTCTGTTCTGATTTTATTCTGTTTGATTATTTATTGAATATTTAGTTTTATTCTGGTCAGCTTAGCTCTCCATTAAAGCTTGCTGCAGTTGATTATCAAATTCGAATATATTCCAGTGTATTTGATTCTGTATTAAAGACTGTTTTATTCCTTTCTCTATTCAAGATTCTGTTATATTTGATTCTCTTTTAAAGATACTTTTCTATTTGATTCTCTGTTAAAGTTTCTACTTTATTTATTTCTCTATTAGATATACTATTTGGTTTTTCTGTTCATGATTCAATTCTATTTGATTCTTTATTAAATATTCTGCTCTGTTTAGTTCCTTAATTAAAGGAACTGTTAAAGATTCTATTATGTTTCATTACTGATTAAAGGAGTATTTCACTTTCAGAACAAAAATTTACAGATAATGTGCTCACCCTCTTGTCATCCAAGATGTTCATGTCTTTCTTTCTTCAGTCGTAAGGAAATATAAATATAAATCCACAAGTAAAGTGTGAAAAGAGCTATATTAAAGGAGTAGTTCACTTTCATAACAAAAATTTACAGATAATGTACTGTAATGTTTTTTGAGTAAAACATTTCAGGATTTCTCTCCTTATAATGGACTTCTATGGTGCCCCTGAGTTTGAACTTCCAAAATGCAGCTTTAAATGGCTCTAAACGATCACAGCAGAGGAAAGAGGAGCCTTATCTAGCGAAACGATGGGTTATTTTCTAAAAAAAAAAAAAATTGAATTTATATATTTTTTTAACCTCAAGTGCTCATCTTGTCTAGCTCGGATTCATTTGAGCATTTGGGTTTAAAAAGTATATAAGTTGAAAATGTTTTTAGGAAATAAACGATCATTTTGCTAGATAAGACTCTTCTTCCTCAGCTGGGATTTAAAGCCCTTTGAAGCTGCAGTTAAACTGCATTTTGGAAGGGGGGCACCATAGAAGTCCATTATATGGAGAGAAATCCTGAAATGTTTTGCTCAAAAAACACAATTTCTTTACGACTGAAGAAAGAAAGACTTGAACATCTTGGATGACAAGGGGGTGAGTACATTAGCTGTAAATTTTTGTTCTGAAAGTGAACTACTCCTTTAAAGGTTCTATTTTATTCTGTTCACTTTTCTGTTAAAGTTTCTGTTGTATTCTAAAAATTCTGTTGTTTTCAATTCTGAAAGAGGATCTTTTTGATTCTAAAGATTCTGATTCTCTGTTCACTGTTTCATTAGTGCATGCTTTAACTTTTTTATTCGATTTTCTATAAAAGATTGATTCTATTATTTATTAAATATTCTATTCTAAATAGTTTTGATGGTATTCAATATGCACAGTATTTTTCTACCCATTCTGCCTTTACCCTTAGTTTTTATAGTATAACTTGCACTTTTCAACCATATTAAAACTTTGCTCTCATCACCAGGTGTAAAAAATGGGGAAGGCTCTTTCCCACCTGCCGAAGCATACCAGTCATGATGAGAGTAAGGACAGCCTGACCTCATCGCCTGGGTACAGCGCCATGCAGACTGAAGAAAGTAAGAGTGGGGGAGACGTGTCTCAGTTCCCTTACGTGGAGTTCACTGGCCGAGACAGCGTCACTTGCCCCACATGCCAAGGCACTGGAAGGATCCCACGAGGTACATTTCTAACTCAGTTTAGAACACCTCGCCTAGAGCGTTCCTGGTAAAAGAAATATTTTAAAAGTAACCCAGATGTCTTCTCCCACTAAAAATGTACCCCATGTGACACACGTTTATGCAGGCCAAGAAAATCAGCTGGTGGCCCTGATCCCATACAGTGACCAAAGGCTGAGACCAAGGAGAACGTAAGAAATCTTGAAAGAACCTGATGTGTTTTGATAAACCAGTAATTTAAATTAAAGATCTTGAGTTTGTTTTATTTTCTCGAATACTGATTGAGCTCTCTGACTAAATCTATGTTATGTATGTCTCGCAGCAAGCTGTACGTGACTGCTTCAGTCATTGTATGCCTGCTGCTCTCCAGCCTGGCTGTGTTCTTCCTGTTCCCACGTTCTATTGATGTCAACTATGTGGGAGTGAAGTCTGTCTACGTTTCCTATGACCAGAGCAAGCGCATTGTGTATCTGAATGTTACTGTAAGTTCCTGCAGAGTATTTATCACTGAACATACGTAACACAAGTGATGTTTTTTAAAAGTGTTACAGTGTATCTGCTTCAGGAGTAGAGATATAACAATATCAAAATCTCACAGTACGATAATATCTCAATATGAAGTCCTCGATGCAATATTTATTGCGATATTTAAAAAAAAAAGACAAATAAAGACTTTTAGACATTTTAAAGTTAAATTACTCTATCTACTGCACTTTGAGAGTTTAAAATTAAGAGCACCAACCCAAGTTCTTAACTAAGAAAATAGTTTTATTTAATATATTTTTTTTAGTTGTGGTATATTGTCTCAATCTAAATTACATTCACATTGGTGTTTTAGGAAGCCAAACAAATTAGAATATAATAATAATAACAGCAATTTTATATCATTGTTATTCCTTTGACAGTAATAGCGATATATTGTAAAACAATTGCACTGTGTAATAAATGAAAATAAATATTTCATAAGTATATTATTTTTGCTTTAGACTACAGAAAAGAAATGACAATACTTCTTTTCCTTTAATTTCTACACTTGAAAGAGATATTTTACATTTGGACTGCAGTGACGTTACCTTTTTAAACCGCTAGCTGTCAGCAATTCATACTGTACTTTTAAGCTTCTATTTGGACAGGAAATGGCAATGGAGCTTTTATTTTGACGGAAAACTCCAACTTCAGTGAAAACTGGCTTACAAAAGAGCCACACTACAAATCTAGTGAAATGCTGTAATCATCTGCCCATTGAAATGTTGGGAATTATGCAAATATGAAAATAAAGTATAACTGGTGGCCATTGAGTTTCCAAATTCTCACTAAACTCGTTCTTGAACCGTTTTGAGGCACAGAAAACACTGGATTACAAGCTGATCACCTGAACGAAGTGCACGCTTAACTTTGAAACGCGCAGTGAAAACAGACTTTATGAAGGGATTAAGCCATATTGTGCTTTCGGTTTTAGTTTGCTTGACAGATACCAAAGCATAATGGCCCAAAACACAACTTTAAAGACCTTTTATGTTAGAATGAGAAGTTTAATATATATTTTAAAAACTACACTTTTTGCCCGGAAGACCTATCGTTTCATATCGTCATGTAACCAGATGATATCATGATGCTGTCGCAATATCACTATATTGATAATACCGTTATCATACATATGCCAGCTTTTCAAATGGTTACAGGATCACACTCTACCAGACTTTCAGGTAGCTCATGCAGAAATGTGCCTCAGATGAAACCAGATGCTTCTTCTAAAATCTGCTCAAAATATTGAACATGTCTGATATCCTCAGACTAGAAGGATTCATAGTCTGAAGCTATAAAGTCAAGAGTCTGTGCTTATCAAACACTACACAATTTTCTGTAAAATCTGTAAACTCTGACTGTCCCAAACCAGAAAATTTTGGTAATTGTTGTCTTCTTCAGACTGTAAAATTGGGGAAAAATCTGTGTTGAAATCCTGTAGTGTATTCCAGCCTTTACTGACCCTCACAATGATTCTGTCTCTTGAAGTTGTTCTTTAGCTTTAATTATTCAGCTTGTTTATTCTGTTTAATTGTCTTTCTTTTTTTTAAAGAACTCATTGAATATTACTAACAACAACTACTACTCAGTGGACGTGGCCAACATCACAGCCCAGGTGCAGTTTTCCAAGACTGTGATTGGAAAAACCCGCATCAGCAACATAACCACTATTGGCCCTCTGGATATGAAGCAGGTAGAGCTTTATATAAACTAGTGGTTAAAAATAGATATGTTTCCATGAGTACAAATCTTAATGTTTAAGCGTATAATGATATTCTATGGAATTGTGTGCTTTTAATTTATCAACAGTTTTGACAGGACCCTTTTCAATTCTAACATGACAGTGCCTTTGTGTATAAGGCAAGGTTCAAAAAGAAATTGATTCAGTCAGTGTGGAAGAACCTGACTGGTCTGCAGAAAGCAAAGTCCTAATATCAGCTGAACACCTCTGGTGTGACTTTAAATTCAGAGCCAAAAACTCATCACCAAGCACCAATGACTTGTACATACACTATATGGACAAAAGTTTTGGGACACCCCTTCTTTAACACAGAAAAAGGCACTTCCAAAACTGTGGCAACAAAGATGGAAACAATTCATGTATTTATAAATTGTACTTCCATCTCTGTTGCAACAGTTTTGGAAGTGTCAAAAAGTATACCCACAGTTATAAGTCATTGGTGTTTGGTGATGAGTTTTTGGCTCAGAGTCACTCCAGAGATGTTCAGCTGGTATCAGGACTTTGCTTTCTGCAGACCAGTCAAGTTCTTCCACACTGACTGAATTTCTTTTTGAACCTTGCCTTATACACAAAGGCATTGCCATGTTAGAACAGAAAAGGATCCCCTATCACAATCATTATATGCTAAAATATTAGGATTTGTACCCATGGAAATTACTACAGTAGTCAAACCTGTTCATTAGAACGGGGTGTCCCAATACTTTTGGCAATATAGTGTATATAAACACTGATCCTATTTTTGTAATACTTCTGTTTTCTTGTCAGATTGACTACATGGTGCCCACCACTATTGCAGATGAAATGAGCTATATGTAGTAAGTTTACACACTTTTCATACATGAAAACATAAGGCGTACTAAATAGACATTTTTTCCTGAACAGACTCCCTCTGTTTTTCAGTGACTACTGTACCCTGCAGAGCATCAAGGTGCACAACATTGTGGTTATGATGCAGTAAGTATTGTTCCAAACATGTTTTGGATAGTTCACCCAAAAATAAAAATTGTTAATCATTTTTCGCCCTCAGTTCGTTTTAAACTCGTAAGACCGTCGTTTATTTTCAAAACACAAATTAAGACATTTTTGATGAGATCCAAGAGCTTTCTGACCCTGCATAGACAGCAATGCAACTGACAGGTCTAGGGCTGTCGCGATAACCGCAATATCGCAATACCGCGCTATTGACGTGCATAACCGCAGAGGAATGCAACAACCGCAGCAACCGCGATATTTGCCTGTTTTCTTTTTTCCTAAGGATTTGCCCTTCTCACTTAATGCCTGTGTGCTGAATATTAAATTAGTAATAAGTTAGTAATGATAACATAATGTGTTTATTATGAGGCTCAGTAGATATGCACTTAACAAGCCTAAACAGACAGCGAATGAGAGAGAGATCGACTGACCATGTGCGATTACCTGCGTCTGTCTTTCAGATCGAGTCATGCATGTATGTGAAACTAGCTTGTCATGTCCAAGGAAAGTGAAATCTCTGTCTTAACATCGGTGCTCTGCTGGTCAGCTGAGCCTTTAAAAGTGGCGATTAAAGTTAAAATGATTTTAACATCGTGTTTCATTACGTCTCTCTTTGAATAAATAAGCGTTTTTGAACGTGTAGTTGAATGAACGGATTAAAGACTTACTCAAAGATAGTCTCTTGCCTCCATCTTGTGGCGTAAAAATGAAACTGCACTGACTGACAGCTCGCCTAGAACACGCAGGTGAAATACGGACAGAAAGTCTCTTGTCCAGTCAGACTCGAGGGCGCGCGCTAACTGTTATATACACGAAGATTTCAGATGCAAAGCCTCTAAGTATTTCTGACATTTTTCTTCAAAATTTGCATTTCTTACTGGCTAGGTTTCTATGTAAGTACTGTTTACTTCACTTCATATATCAACGCGATTTGGTTTCGGTTTATTGATTTCTGAATATGACCTTACATTGTAACAGCCTACACACAATTATATGGCGGTAATACCGCATACCGCGCTACTGAGCCACTCAAAATTACCGCAAGGGAAATTCCTTAACCGCGACAGCCCTAGACAGGTCTTATGGGTTTGAAACAACACGAGGGTGAGTAATTAATGACAGAATTTTAATTTTTGTGTAAACTAACCCTGTAATGTGCTTGGTTTACTTGTTACTAATTTGGCTTGTCGTTTTGCAGGATAACCGTCACTACCGTGTACTTTGGCCATGCTGAGCAGGTGTCTCAGGAGATGTACCAGTATGTGGATTGTGGAGAAAACACTACTGCTCTGCATGAGTACAGTGTGAATACTCCTTTGGAAGGCTAGAGCTGAGCCTGATAGTGTAACCCTTCACCCTGTCCCTCACCGCTCCACTCCATGTGTCATTGTTTCGGCAAAACTGGTTGAGGGTTTACTGCACTTCTGCTAGTTAACCACTAGATGTCAGGCTGTTTGCAATTCACAAATGATGCACTTTATTGTCCATGTTCTCCA
This sequence comes from Garra rufa, assembly GCF_049309525.1. Lineage (NCBI taxonomy): Eukaryota > Metazoa > Chordata > Actinopteri > Cypriniformes > Cyprinidae > Garra > Garra rufa. The sequence continues at coordinate 5,512,081 of NC_133377.1, forward strand.
AGCAATATGAACATTGCAAGGTCTGGTAGTTCTCATTCCAGTTCACTTTGCCAAACTGAATCGTTTGTTGACGGTACAAATTCTATTTTGACAAAGTTCCCTTGTTTTCAAGTAGTATTTAAAGTGATGTAATGATGTATTTGATGACCAAGTGGGCTTTGGGTTGTTATATTTATTTCTATAATTTGGAACATAACATTAATTTTGGTTTCAGTGACGGGATCGATCTTAACCCAAACACCCTAACAGAAGTTTTTGCAATGGAAATATTCTAGTTGCTGTTAATGCTTCGTTTCACAGATTTTTTTCAGACTCAGAAGCAGCATTACATAATGTCTTTCAGATACTATGTGTGTGTTTCATACAAAAGGATCACATGACACTGGAGGGAATGTCAGTGTAGATAGTGCACAAGTTGGTAAAAGTAAAACTATTTATTTATTTTGTTTGCACTTTGATAGCAAAGTTTCTCATTGTTACATTTTATAATCTGTTAATCTCTCCACGAGAAGATGCATCCAATTGCAAATTGATAAAGCACTAATTACGTAGAGCAACAATCACTGGGATCTGAGAGCATCCGGCTGCTTGCATGATGGAGGATAGTATGAGATGATCCTTCCCTCAGATTACCTATAATGTTCATAATTGAAATGCATTTTACAGAAATGTAGAAGTTTGCTCATTAAAACTAGATGTGATGTTTAGATTGAGAGAAGTTTGATAACATTTTTAACATTCCTCAGACTGGAACTTTACATTTTTAAACATTTTAATCATGTTCTAAAAAAACTCCACAGATTATTTTTGCTTAAAGATGGTCTATTTACTTTGTGATAGAAGTGGCTGCTAACATAATGTGGCATTTATGCAGTTCATAACAACTGCTGGCTTGATGTACATGTTTGTATGTAACACTTGTGATTGTTGAGAAAAGTGGTTTGGACTGCTTTAGAGATACACTGAAATAACATAAAGCTGACTGGTTTCCATTAAATAAACCTGTTTTGAGTCACTTGTCAATTTAGTTTTATTACTGAACATGAAAAGGAATAGCAAATTTGTTTTTTAATGTGTTTTTTTTTTCTTAATTTATTGTATCTTCATACACTACCAGTCAAAATAGTAAGTAAACAGTTTTTAGACAGTAAAATTTTTAATGTTCACCAAGCCTGCATTTATTTGATCCAGAATACAGCAAAAGCAGTAATATTGTGAAATATTTTTTTTACTATTTAAAATAGCTGTTTTCTATTTGAATATATTTTAAAATGTATTTTATTCCTGATCAAATCTGAAGTTTCAGCATCATTACTTCAGTGTCACATGACCCCTCAGAAATCATTCTGATATGCTGATATTCTGTTCAAGAAACATTTATTACATCTATAATTATTAAATTATAGACTAAATGAGACAATGAATGATGATCTGCTGCTATTTAGTGGTCATATGGAGAATATCATGATATTTATTTTTATATTTTTATAGTTTAATGTTTTTTCACTTTTGGTCAATTTAAATAATCTTTGCTAAATAAAAGTATTAATCAGTATTGATTAATAATAATAATAATAATAATAAATGTTTTTTAAACAGGAAATGAGCATATCAGAATGATTTCTGAGGGGTCATGTGTCCCTTAAGACTGGAGTAATAAACAATAAATACACACTATTGGCCTAAATAAAGGCCTCCTTTAGTGAATCATTGCATTTTTGTAAGAAAAATATCCATATTTAAAATGTGATAATCACTTTAATCTAGCTTGCACCAACTGGTCGTACAGGGAAGCAGTTCCGAGCAGATGATGTGTGACGTTGGCGGTGCGTATGCGCCACTTGGAAGTGGTGAACAAGAACGTGCCGTGGAGAGAGGTAAACGCAGCACAGGTCACAAATTAGAAGTTAAAAACAATGATTTGTTAAGAAAAATGTCAGAGGATTTTGATAGAAACCAAGAGGAAACTAAGGAAACTTTGCTCCTGTGAACAAATGTTGGTTTGTGAGAGACTCATTGGCGCATACGCAATGCCGACGTATTACATGACATCATCTGCCCAGAACTACTTCCGTGTACGACCAGCCGGCGCAAGCTAGATTAAAGTGATTATTACGTTTTAAATATGGATATTTTTCGTACAAAAATGCATCGATTCGCTACAGGATGCTTTTATTCACCTCCCGGAGCCGTGTGAGGCACTTTTTATTATGGCTGGATGCACTTTATTAGACTTGTTTTGGACTGATGAAGAGAAACACCCATCTATGCAATTCTAAAGCTTGGAAATGCCAGGATAATTTTTACTATAACTTCGAATGTATTGGTTATATACACCTAGGATGCATGGAGGATGAGTAAATAATGGGCTAATTTTTATTTTTGGGTGAACTAACCCTTTAATTGGCATTTCTAAAATTCTAAGTTTATTTTTTTGTTAATCTCTTTACATTTATTTGTGGATCATAATCTATTTATTTGAAATGATGCTACAATTCTACCCCCATAGAGAGTACAGTCTCCAATCCAGATTCAACTGTACTTGGAAAGAAATATATGCTGACCAGATATACACCCGTTAAGCTTAAACCTGTAATATGACACTATTATTCATATAATCTCTGAAGATAACAGTTTTACTGTTGATCCTAAATTGATCCCAAACCCGGGATAGAGTGGTTGAGTGAATTTGGTCTGGATTTGGTGGATGAGAGTCATTGTGTCAGAGACTCTGTAAAAGGACAGAATTCCTGCTCTGTGATCCACATATACTCCTATTCTTGAGGAACTGTGGAATAGAGGGAGTTTAATCACTTTGTGATTATGTCTGAATACATAACTGGAGTCAGAGCAGGTCGATCTCCAGGACTGATCATTAAATCCAAATGCACAATCATCACCCTCATCTTTCCTGTTGATGCTCTTGTATGAAACTGATATTCCCACCCCAGCCACCCCACTCCACTCAACCTCCCAGTAACAGCGTCCACACATACTCTCTCTACACAACACCTGAGAAAAATCATGAAATCTGTCTGGATGATCAGGGTACTGCTGGTCAACCCCAATAAATGTAGCCACTCTGTTGACTTCAGACAGACGGAGATATTTATGTGCAGTGTTTGGATCCATGGTGAGCTGACAGGAATCTGATTGAAAAATAAATTATAATATACTTTTTTATATTTCTGCCTATAAATACTGACAAGCAGGAAATTATATGCCAGTAGACAGACAACTAATAACAACAAATTAGAATTCAGGTAATAATTTTTATTTTTATTTTTTTCATTTTGAAAAGTCATATATATTTTAAGTTTGCGTTAATAGTAACACTTACATTGCAAGAAGTCTTCTCTGGTCCTGAGTTCAGTGGCAGTAACAATTTCAATGTATGCCACTACTGAAACCAGGAGACATATACAGTGTATCACAAGCTATTTTCTTATTTGTACATTATATGGTGCATGATAAATTTTTTATGTAAATGAATATCCAGTACTTTACCTTTGCCAAATATATTTTTTGTTGCTTCTTTGCAGTCGTATTCAAGTTTCCCTCTTAGCATAGAGACAGATAGAGACAGATCATCATAAAAGATGAGAGAAGTGGCACTGATGTTGTCACTGGATGCAGGTGGAACAGAGATAGACTGGAAGTTCTACATAGACAAACAAAAAATAGATGTTAATAATCAATGTGCAAGTTAACCACAAGGTAACTGCACCTGTTTAGGCACAAGAAAACATTTGGACACAGTATTGTCTGTTTTTGCTCTGTTTCACCAACACAAATAATTCCAAACAAAGTCAGAACAGAACTGTTGTGCGTCTCAGGAACATATTTCATGTTTCGAATTTCACTTTTATGAATCTGTATTTTTAATGAATCACTCATTTAAGACAGGTTTGGACTGCCACCTACTGGCGGTTTTAGACATTCCAAAACCAGCCATGGTTCCAGCACAAATGCACACTCAGCAAAATATCACCTAATTAAAGGTTGTATCAGCGATTTCTAGCCTAAAACATAAAGTGTCAATTTCAGCTGACCTTTCTTCACGATCCGCTCGCTGCCTGCCCCATAAATTGTCTGTGAAAAAAACGCGTCTCTCTGGTCAGCCTAGGGTCCGAGATATGCCAAAAAAACAATCGGCGCTATCAACTATTCCACAGATAAACAAACAGTGTTCCAACCAATCAGCGTCAGGGGTTTGGTGTTGTGGACTTTCCTACTGGTGCAGGGATGTGAGGGAGGCGGAGCGAAAGTCCACAACACCAAACCCCTGACGCTGATTGGTTGGAACACTGTTTGTTTATCTGTGGAAAGGTTGGTAGCGCCGATTGTTTTTTTGGCATATCTCGGACCCTAGGCTGACCAGAGAGACGCGGTTTTTTCACAGACAATTTATGGGGCAGAAAGGTCAGCTGAATTTGGCACTTTATGTTTCAGGCTAGAAATCGCTGATACAACCTTTAAGTATATTACCCCAAAGTAATATCATAATTTTATGTCTTTCCCAATTAAAAAAATAAATAAAATAAATACATTTTAAAGAATGAAACGATTTTTAATGTAGTGATTAAATATTATTTTTCAAAAACAAAACATATCCAAGCTTTCTTCTCACTTTTATGGTCATTCAAGCAATTCATGCTTAAGGGACTTTTATTTCGAAGTGTATCACCACAGGCAGGATTTAAAAAGGGAAATGGGTGTAATCGCGAATCTGTTTTGCATTGTTACTAGTCAGATCTGAATTGTAGAGCTCTAAAATGTTAATTCTTACTAGTAAGAATTTAATTGTAGTGCTCTCTAATTAAATTCTTACCAGTAAGAAGAATGCAATTGCAGAGCTCTCTAATTAAATTACTAAATTGTAACTAGTAAAAATTGATTTGGAGAGATCTCTAATTGGCATTGTTACTAGTAGGAATTTAATTATAGAGCTCTCTAATTGAATTGTTACTATTAAAAATACAATTATGACGAGTAACATTAAGAATATTTTAAGCTAAAACGGCTTGCCATTGAACACTGGTTCTTTCACTCTAAGCCATGTTGCTTCTACCGACTGTTTATTGCTGTAGGTATGCAAAGCAGAGATGTATTATGCTAAATCTTCTTTTGAAGACTGGGCAGGGAATATACAGCTCATTTGCATTTAAAGAGATACATACCAAAACAGCTCTTTTTTTAGACACACCCCCAAAATTATATTTTCCATTATCATAAATGATCTTTGGGGTATTTTCAGCTGAAATTTCACAGACACATTTTGGGGACACCCAAGACCAATATTACATCCTTTAAAAAAGGGGCATAATACCTGTAGGAAATGGATGTGATTGTCAGTGTGTGAAAGCTGCTCCAGCTCTGCATCTCTTCTCCTTAGATCATCAATCTCCTGCTCCAGTTGCTTCATGAGCTGTTCAGCCCGACTTACTGCAGCCTTTTCCTGATCTCTGATCATCTGTATTACCTCAGAGCAGCTTCTCTCAATGGAGTGAATCAGTTGAGTAAAGATCATTTCACTGTTCTTTACTGCTGCCTGAGCAGAGCTCTGTTAAAACACACAGACAATCAGACCGTTCACTCAGATTAACCAACAGTGCAGGGGGACTGGAAAGTCATCTTACACACTGAGCTTCTCTGACTGGGTAAAGTATGGTACTTGTTTAGTCTAACCTTTTGAATATTAATAGCATCTTTAAGCTCCTGAAGCTCCTTCTGTTTCTCTTGGATCCTTTGCTGGAATGTTCCTTGTATCTCTCCAATCTGTTTCTGAGGGATGAATAAATAACTTTAAACAAATGAAACATTCAGTCCTCCTCAGTGGACTAGAAATGTCTCAATGGGGAGTTTTTTTTTTTTTTTTACATATCTGATGGTTTGTTTTAAATGGTATGGTAAGGTTTTATAATTATTGTTATTGTTGCGTAATAACAGTCTGTTTTTATGTTTTAAGTTTATACCTGTTCCTCTGTCCTCTCTGCTTCAGCTGAGACAGTATCATGATTTGTGTGTTTGTCCATCGTACACAGCAAACAAATACAACACTGGTCAGTACGACAGTAAACCTCCATCAATCTGTCATGTTGAGAACAGATCATCTGCTGCAGTTGTCCAGTTGCATTGATCACTTTGTGCCGTCTACCTGAGTGAAATTCCTCATGACGCTCAAAATGAGTTTGACAGTAAGACTCCAGACACATTAGACAGGACTTGATAGCTTTATATTTTCGCCCAGTACAAACATCACACTTCACATCTCCAAGTCCAGCAAAACAGGGAGCCGGGCGAGCTGTTTGTACTTTAGTCTTCTTCAGTTTCTCCACCATCTCAGCAAACACCACATTCTTATTTAAAGCAGGTCTTGGACTGAAGGTCTGTCTGCACTGAGGGCAGCTGTAAACTCTCTTCAGATCATCTTGATTCCAGCAGTCTGCAATGCAACACATACAGTAACTGTGTCCACAGGGGATGGTCACTGGATCCTTCAGTAGATCCAGACAGATTGAACAGCTGAAGTGATCCTGAGCCACTGAAATACTGGCTTCTGCCATTTTACTGCACGCACGATACAGAGACACAGCTAATCAGCATGTGTGCTTGAGAAAAATGTACAAAACGGTTTTTAATATGTGACTCACCTGCAGAATTGGACCTCTGGTGACAGCTGCTTCGTTTAGTAAGATCACTACTTGACTGAAAACCCCAACTTAGATACTGGCTGGAAAATCTAAAATTTGAATCGTTGTATAAGTCATTAACTAGCTACATAACAGGAGAGAGAGAGAGAGAGAGACAAACAGAGAACAGAAAAAGCTCAGTAGGTTTCTTCTGTGCATTAACCGAACAGTTCCTGGTACTGTTTTTAAGAAACCGAAACTACCAGTTTGTGAAAATAGGAAGTCAAAACCAACCGTTAGAGGACGCTGTTGTGCCAGATCTTTTATAAAGAAATGGCTGGAAAAATAAGTAAAGTAACAGAAACAGTTACCTTCAGGAGAAAAAAAAGGACAATTTTTTGTAAGGTTTTAAGTGGGCAAGGGTTTGAGAGATTTTGTTTATCTTTATCTCAGTCACTTCTGGGTACAAATTTGTCCTAAAAATATGTTTATGTATTTACACACACAAGCACACACAGATAAAAGGCTAAAAAATAGATCAGAAAAACATGGATGATAAGACAATGTCATTACACCAGTTAAAATGAATGCTTTTTAGAATCCCAATCGGGTATGTTCACAATACTCATTTTAAATATAGGTTCTATTGTTTAAATGGGTCATTGGATGCAAAACTGACTTTTACATGTTGTTTGAACATTAATGTGTGTTGGCAGTTTGTGTACACAACCACCCTACAATGATAAAAATCCACCTAGTGGTATTTTTTTTAATCTTTAAAAGTAATATCCTCTTTTTAAAATCAGGTCATTCTCAGCTTCTTGTTGTTGTGACGAAACACAGTTGATTGTCTTACCTTAGACCCGCCCTCACCGAGCTGAAACAGACCAAATACGATTGCCATTGTGTGACTCAGGTGCAGAGGAAGACTCTTATTGAGCAATTGAGTTGTTCTGTTGTTGGATGTAATAATGAACATGGCAGTCGTCATTTACTCCTGACATTTGAGGCAGAGGACAACGTTACATTCGGTTTTGAAAGGAAAGCGCCGATCCCGATCTACATATGAATCTATGTTCGTGTGAATCATTCATGATGCAGCTTCACCCACAGCAGAAATGAGTATAAGGGTTTTTATGCATCTTTGCAAATTACCTTTCTTAATAATGTGCTTATTGGCAAGTTTCGCCGATAAAGCGGCTAAATGTGGCTAAAGTAAACATTACAGCTCTTAATCCCCAATCTCAGCAGAGAGGGGCAGGGCGAGCAGAGCTCATTTGCATTTAAAGGGCCCATGCGATAAAATGAACTGATATTTTGCAGAGCTGATTTTGACAAGGTGTTTTTACACTACTATTGAGAATTTTACAATAACATTATAAAAATATGTATTTAAAATACATGCTTATTCTGTGAATTTATTCTGCACTTTATTTCTCTCTAAAAAAGTAAATGTAATTGAAGTGCGCAAATAGCTCCACGTATTTAGGAGAGTTTCATTTCCGAGGCTTTACCATGACAACAATAAAGTAATAATGTACAATTGGGTATTATAACCCACAGTCTAATTAGTGTTATTTCATAACCTCAACACTTACCGTAACCATTATTTAGAGTTTACACAATGGCACTTCAAACAGGGAGTACGCTTCTATAGCTAGCAACAAAGGCACGTATTAAGGGGCATAGACAAATTACACAATAGTCGTCATGGAGACAGAACTGCCAGTAAGAGGCGTAATTTCTTTTCAGTTACTCTTTATAATTATCGCTTGTCTCTTTAAATATAGTTTTTTTAAACTGCAGAATTGTTTATAGGCACTGGTAAACTTTTATAAAGATTCACCAGTGTATCACTCGCTAGATGCAAATGTGAACATATACAGGAAAGAAGAACAGGACTTAGTAATCACAACCTGAATGATTTCTTTATGGCCTGTGGAGACCCTCACATTTAATCACTGATGACTTGTAACTGAGTTTGTTTTGCCACAAGAGGGAGTTATGAGTCTCATCACAGGCCCCTTGAGTGATGTTGTTCATTATGTGAGGATTTGCATAATGTGCTGATGAGTTTATAGCACATGATCAAATTTTCAGCTGAGGAATGAGGTTTCGCTTTATCATTCACAGATCCACAGAGACCCAGATCTGTCCGAAGCACAGATCCCTCAAATGATGGTTGTCATGGAGACTGAACTGCAAGTGAGGAGACCACTGAACTCTATGGGGCAATTGTGGCGCACATACACATAATTATCATAAACATAATTATATGCATTATATAAGCGAGCCTGAGATTTGGTGTAATCATTTACTATAGTCTTATCTGTGCAATGATTTATTTTAAATCATGGTAACGTATGGTACCAGGAAGGGAGTGCATGACTTGGCACAAACTTCACCCAAGAGAAATTTCGTTGGAAATGCATAACAATAATTTTTTTCTAGTTTTTTTTTTCTGTGGTACTCGATGGCAGCATGCCACAGATACGATTGACTGGACTTAGGCTGTAATTAAACTTCCCTTGAACACAAATTTTCTCACTTTCAGTTAAAATGACACTTGATACTCAACGACAGTTGATATTGTTTCTGTAAAGATCGACCAGTGAAATGTTTAAACACATATTCTTCTTCTATTTTAAAATAAAAGTAACCTCATTAAAATAATCATATAGAACACAAATGGAAGTATGGACATTTTCTAGTGACCAAAAAAAAAAAAGATACACTACCAGTAAAAGGTTTTTGAACCGTAAGATTTTAAATATTTTTTTTAACAATTCTCTTCTTCTCACCAAGCCTGCATTTATGTGATCCAAAGTACAGCAAAATCAGTAATATTGTGAAATATTTTTACTATTTAAAATGACTGCTTTCTATTTGAATATATTTTAAAATGTAATTTATTCCTGTGATCAAAGCTACATTTTCAGCATTGTTACTCCAGTCTTTAGTGTCACATGATCCTTCGGAAATCATTCTAATATTCTGATTCGCTGTTCAAGAAACATTTATTATTATTATTACTTTTTAAAAAAAATGTAAAACAGTTCAGTACATTTTTTCAGGATTCTTTGATGAATAGAAAGATCCAAAGAGCAGCATTTATCTGAAATAAAAATCTTTTGTAACATTTTTTGGAAAGAAATTATAGAAATTAATATTTTTAATTAGCAAGGATGCTTTAGATTGATCGAAAGTGATAATAAAGACATTTATAATGTTACAGATAAATGCTGTTCTTCTAAACCTTCTATTCATCAAAGAAAGCTGAAAAAAAATCTGCCCTGCTGTTTTCAACATAAAAACAATTAAAAAAAATTTTGAGCAGCAAATCAGAATATTAAATGATTTCTGAAAGATCATGCGACTGGAGTAATGATGCTAAAAACAGAGGAATAAATTACATTTTAAAATATATTCAAATGGAAAACAGTTATTTTAAATTGTAAAAATATTTCACATTTTTACTGTTTTTGATGTACTTTGGATCAAATAAATGCAGGCCTGATGAAGCGACTTCTTTAAAAAATAATATAAATCTTACTGTTCAAAAACTTTTGACTGGTAGTATATGATAAAAAATTATATATGTATCAGCTTCTAAAACTAAAACCATAAAAAATAAAAGAAAAATAAAATTTAAATAATACAAAAAAAATTCACTAGTTGCCAAGGAAGTATATTTAATTTTCTTTTAGTTTAACTTTAACTTAGTCTAACTTACAAAAAATATTTAAAAGTGAAATAAAAATGTATAACAACTACATAGACTGAAAAAATAAAATTTAAAATCCAATTTAATATATTAATAAAAACTATAAATCCAATATATCCAAACTCTCTCTGGACCAACTAACTAACATACTACACTGTTAACGATTTCTGTATATTATACAGTATTTAACTGTAATATGAACTGTTATACAGTATGTTACTGTATTTTAAAGTTGCATTATGGGAAATATCCTCTTGGTTCCATTAAAATACAGTATTTTTCATTTACTGTAAACCCAAATACAGTTTAAAAAAATGAGTGAAAATTTGAATGTCATTGCAAGGATAACAATTGGACAATTAAAAACATTAAAAGTTACACAATTGTCATTGCTTATTTTTTATGATATATTTTTTTTTTATTTCAATATATTACTGGAGAAAAGACCATAAAATTACTGTATATTTGACAGTAAAAAACAGTAAAAGTACAGTATACATACTGTAAATACATTTACAGCAAGATAAATAGTACTGTAAACATAAATACAGTATTGTTACTGTAAGTTACAGTACAAATTACTGGCAAACTGCTGCCAGTAAGTTACTGTAATTTCTACAGGACATTTTTTACTGTGTAAATGAATAAATAAACTTTTTTTTATTTATATATTTTTTTAAAAATATGTTGGTAACATATTACAAGAAGGTTCCATTAGTTTTGCCCAAATTATTAACTAACATGAATGAACAATGAGCAAATTGCGTATTACAATATTTACTACAGTATTTATTCATCTTTGTTGACATTTGTTAATAAAAATACAGTCATTTATTGTTAGTTCATGCTAATTCACAGAGCATTAACTAATGTTGACAAACACAACTTTTGATTTTAATAATGCATTAGTAAATGTTGAATTAACATTAACTTAGATTAATAAATGCTATAGAAGCATTATTCATTCTGAGTTCATGTTAACTAAAGTAGTTATCAAATGCTAAATAATGAACCTTATTGTAAAGTGTTATCGATATATGTTTAAAAATATAGTTGTAGCTATATCTTAGCTAAATTTAGATAATTTTTGCAAAGAAATGGGCACAATTATTTAATTTTTTAAAATAAAAACCATTTCATACATACTTTCATCATAAATAATTGTCATTTGGAACACTAAATATTTTTCTTTGCACTTATGTTTGGAATGATCATATAGCATGAAAAGACGCATGCATTTCTGATTAATCTTCAATGTGTGATACATGGAGACATCATATAACATATAACAACTTGTTGCATTCAGTTTTTGCAATACTGCAAGAGAGAGAGAGAGAGAGAGAAAAAAAAAACATTTGTGTGTGAAGAAAGCAAAAGCTGACTGTTTTTTTTGTTGCTATAAGTGTGAATGCAGCTGTGTCCCTGCCAAAAGTGAGAACCCGGTCTTCTACCATAGGCAAATTTGATCTTAGCGACACACAGGAACCATGATACACTCAGAAATCTTTGATGTGTGACACAAAGCAATGTACAGTGCATATGAATCCTGTTTCTTTAAGTAAAATGTTTATAGTTAATGCACTGATAATGTGGCCATCTAACATTTTTGTTTGATGGAACAGCCGATAAATTATACAGAAAAGCGGATATACAGAAAACAGCACTCGGTGAGTCATTCTACATCCGGTGCCATTTGTTTTGTCGTAGACATGTGTAAAAAATGATTTAACACTGAATAGCTGATGCCAGCCTTTACTGTTATACATATTTTGTTAAAAATTCAATTTTTAAACAGTATTATCTGATAGAATGCAGTCCGTAATGCAGGCTTGGTCTGTGATGGTTTGATCTGACAGGCTGGCTTGGTCTATAAAGGGTTTCTTCTGTATATTATACATTTAATATACTATTCTCTGTGCATAACATGACTTAACATAACAAGTCAAGCCTGGTTCCCTCATTACCAGGCAGTTATCCCTGATCATTTAAATACCTGGCTTGTTAGGTAGGGTTTTTAATGTTTTGACTAATTGCGTACGCTTCGTTCACACAAGTTTACTGCTATCCTTTGCCATGAACTAAAGGGCAGGTTAAAAGGTTAGGATACTTTTTGATGGCAGCAAACCTCTGTACAGTAAATAACAGTTACACCCTCGACTTCCTGAGAGATGTTGAACTAGCAAGACTACCAAAAGTTTCCTTTTTAGTCACATGGGTAAACCATGTGTCAGTGAAAGATTTGCTGCATGAATTAACTGCTTGTTTCTTGTTTAGAGTGGGACCTTTCATGTAACATTACTCTTGTCTAAATTGTTGTTTTTCCCAGTGGTTTTTATAAATGTTCTACCTAACCAAATTTAACCTCAACCCCACCCATCTTACTGAATTACTTTTTCCAGCTACAGCTGAGATATTTCCAACCTATTTTATGATAAGTATCCAATTTATGAGGCTAACTGTGGTAGATGTGCATGAATATACACAAAAAATTAGGTAATGTGGTGGTGTATACATCACAATGTGTGAGATCCCTCTAGTGCAACAGCGAGAAAACCTTACAAGCTCTGGATATATTTAGGATTTGGCAGTATCCCATATGGAAGCCTATTTTTCTGCTGTAATTGCGACTTTTTCTCACAATTATGACTTTTTAAAAATGTATTTCAAGCAATTACAAGTTTATATCCTGCAATTCTGACTTTATGTCTAGCAATTTTTCTCAAAGTTTTGTGATATGTGTTATTACTCGTTATTTTGAATTTACATATAAATTCTTAGAAAAAGTCAGAATTGTAAGTTTACATCTTGCAATTCTTAATTTATTTTACGCAATTGTGAGTTTATATCTAGCAATTCTTCTCAAAATTTTGTGAAATGACTTCATTCCTGACAACTGAGTTTATATCCTAACTTTATAACTCACAGTTGCGAGTTTATATCTCACATTTCTGAAAAAAAAACAAAAAAAAAAAACTATAAGCTCCAGGTCTTGACAACATTCCTGGTCGTGTACTCAGAGACTGTGCAATGGAACTCACTGATGTCTTCACAGACATCTTCAACATCTCACTCTCCCAGGCTGTCGTCCCCACATGTTTCAAAGCCAGCACCATCACTTCCCAAAAAAGTCATCTCCTTCCTGCTTTAATGACTACCGTCCAGTTGCACTTACCCCCATCCTCATGAAGTGCTTTGAACGGCTAGTCATGCAGCACATTAAGTCTGTCCTGCCCCCCTCACTGGACCCCTTTCAGTTTGCGTATCGGCCCAACCGCTCGACCGATGACACCATCTCCACTGCACTCCACTCTGCACTCACACATCTGGACAAAAAACACTCATATGTCCGAATGCTGTTCATTCACTGAGAGAGTGAGCAGCACCAAGTTCCTGGGTGTGCACATCACTGAGGATCTCTCCTGGACGAACAACACCACTGCACTGGCCAAGAAAGCACAGCAGCGTCTCTACTTCCTCCGCAAACTAAGAAGAGCTAGAGCACCAGCCCCCATCATGTACACATTCTACCGAGGAACCATCGAGAGCATCCTGTTGAGCTGCATCACTGTGTGGTTTGGAGCCTGCAATGCGTCCTGCCAAAAAACTCTCCAACGCATAGTCAGAGCAGCTGAGAGGATCATTGGTGTCCCTCTCCCCTCCCTCCAAGACATCTACAGCACACGTCTCACCAAAAAAGCCCTCTGCATAGCAGCCGATCCCACCCACCCAATGAAAAGCTTCTTCAGCCTGCTGCCATCAGGGAGGAGACTGCGGAGTCTCCAGGCCAGGACCAGCAGACTGAAGGACAGCTTCATCCTTCAGGCTGTCAGGAAGCTCAACTCTCTCCCTGCTCTGCCCCCACTCCCCTCACTCCCCTCTTCTGCCCCATGGACTTTCTGAACTCTGACACAGACACACACACACACACACACACACACACACACACACACACACACACACACACACACACACACACACACACACACACACACACACACACACACACACACACACACACACTCACTGACCTGCACCAGTCACTTTGTGCAGCATTGGTCTGCCAACTACCTCACACTACTCATAAGACAGTTACAAGACTGCTCTGACACTTTTACACTTTTACACACTTATAAGCTCTGTTGCACTATATTGTTTACATGGTTTGCACTCTCTACCATGTGCCCTTACTTGTATTTTTCATTTTTATATATTATATATTTATTTGTATTTATTCATATTTTTTTAAATCTACCTTTGTATTTAATGTTACTTTTTGTATTTAATGTTACTGTTTGTATTTAATGTTACTTTTTGTGTTTAATGTTACTTGTATGCACCATGGGTCTGAGAGTAACGCAATTTCAATTCTCTGTATGTCCTGTACATGTGGCAGAATTGACAATAAAGTTGACTTTGACTAAACCTGCAATTGCAATAAATACAACCAATTCTGTGAAAAAAGTCAGAAATTTTGAGATTATATCTCATTATACTCGTATACTCGATTATACTCGTAATTTTTAATTTATATATAAATTCTGAGAAAAAAGTCAGAATTGCGAGATACAAACAAGTAGTTCCTAGAAAAAATCAGAATTGTAAGTTTACATCTTGCAATTCTCAATTTATTTTACACAATTGTGAATTTATATCTAGCTATTCTTCTCAAAATTTTGTGAAATGACTTTCTCACAATTGAGTTTATTTCCTTATTTTATATCCTAACTTTATAAATCACAGTTGCGAGTTTATATCTCACATTTCTGAGAAAGTAAGCTATAAACCTGCAACTGCGATAAATACAATCAATTCGTAATTTTGAATTTACATATAAATTCTTAGAAAAAGAATAACTTTATAACTCACAGGTGCGAGTTTATGTCTCGCATTTCTGAGATAAAGGCTATAAACTTGCAATTGCGAGAAAAAGTCAGAATTGCGATACATACAAGCAATTCTGGAAAAAAATGTAAGATTATATCTTGCAATTCTGACTTACTCATATGCAATACTCGTAATTGCGAATGTATATATGAATTCTGAGAAAAAGTCAGAATCATGTATCATGCAAGTCAGAATTGTGAGATGGAAAGTCAGAATTACCTTTTTTTTTTTTAAATGTATTTATCGTCACAACCCTATTTGGAGTATGTCTACCATCTACCAAATAAATCAATGTAGTTTTAGCTATTTTAGATTATATTCTCCTTCGTTGTATACTTTACATCATATGTCCATCAGTTTGTAAATCACTTCAGACAGCATTTTCTATTCTTTTCATCTTCATTTTTATCAAAGTCATTAAAGTCGATTAATATGGTTTGATAAGTTCAAAGTAAAAAGACAATAGGGAAATGCAATAAAACAATTGCACATATATTGCTCAATACTTTTTATGCTCCCCTCTCTCTCTCTCTAAGCTTGTCTGACTACTTCACCGTGTTTCTGAACACGCCCACTTAAAGTGTCAGTAGAGACATCTGCACACGGCTGGTATTGATTCAGTGCTGTCAGACCACTGAAGGACACTGTCTGTCTCTCACCACATCTGCATCTGACCTCTTTCAGTCATGGGGCTTTACCACAAAGAGTTTGAGAAGGCTGGCCAGCAACCAGGTCTACAGATATGGAGAATTGAAAAGATGGAACTGGTCCCTGTGCCTGAAAACTTACATGGGAGCTTCTATATAGGTGATGCCTACCTGGTGCTCCACACTGTCAAACAGAAGAACTTGGGCTACTACGATCTGCATTACTGGCTGGGTAAGCAGTGAATATTCTGTCATTTATAAGAGTTCAGGTCTTTTGAATCAACTTTTTACGTTATAAATACTCTTTTTGTATACTCTTAATATTAAGTACCTTAATGTATTGACAGAACTGTACTCTCAGTCAAAATCTCAGTCACTATTTAAATGGCTGAGGCAAGACAAAAGGGCAAATTAACTGACATGATACTTAAATGTGCTCATTGTAAACAAGCTAGAAGATAGACCAAGTAAAGTAGAGTATATGGCCCCTATAAAATGTCACTTTAGAATCATGAAGGTTGTAAAGTTTATTCTCAGAAATGAATACTGGGTCACCTGATATTAATACTAGACTTTCAGCTATACACCTTCTCTGTGATAAGCATGGTTTTAATTTCTGAATTAAAATTCAGTTTGATATTTTTGGAGAGCCACTTATTACTGCTTAATAAGTCATGTGGTCCAGCCGACACATGCACAAAAAATAAATAAATGAATAAAATGCATAAAATAAAACAGGAAATGATGCAGGCCATCAATGTGACATAGGTCTAGATAAATAAATCTCTTAAAATAAAATTATTTGACCTTTTTATCATCACAATATCATGTTACTTTCAAAATCATGAATAGTACATTACGAAAATATGTCACGCTCTAATTTGTCATCGAGTCATGCTTTTGTGTCAGAGGGCTTTGTTTTGTAATATTTTTTACTGGAGATGCCTCAGGCATATATGCTCTGGTTGCTTTAAAAAGCTGTGTCAAAAAACAAACTTTTGTGGTCAAGTTGCAAAAGAACTAAAAGCAGGAAGCTCATGAAGATGAGAATGACCACGGTTAATGCATTTCACTCTGGCAGAGTCTACAAAAAAAATTAAAAAATGACATTAAATTCTGCTAATGTCACCAGATTTCTCAAAGAAGATACAAGCCATTTAGCTGCCAGAAACCATGTGTACTTAATACAGTTTCCTTCCTCTGCTGAGTGAAAACACTTTCTTTACTCCATTAGATGTTTCAGAACAGTCAATATCACTGAGATGTTTTGGCCTTGAGTGTATTTGTGGCCGTAACCACACACACACACACACACACACACACACACACACACACACACACACACACACACACACACACACACACACACACACACACACACACACACACACACATTGACTTCCATTATGAGTCAACCACTTCCAATGTAAATGGATTCCTTAATGATGTTTCTGCCCATCATGTTATTCCTGCCAAGTCATTTACCCTAAAAAAGCCTACAAAATGGACAGATCACAAAGTTCTGTGGTCACAGGCAACAGCTAATATAGCAGGCTTTAAAGTGTAAAAACTGATGCTGCATGGGTAAAGGAATAAACACTCTTGATATCGATCGTCATAAAGTGTGAAAACAAACAGCTCTATGTGGTTTGCAAATACAAAGTTAATGCATCTGATGAGCTGAAAGTGTGCAAGTAACACTAAAAACAAACAAACAAACACTTAATTATTAACATCAATGAAAAAGAGTGAGTAGGCCTCAGAAGTAGATGATACTTCTTTCTCTCTCTCTCTCTCTAGGTAAAGAGTGTACCCAGGATGAAAGTACAGCAGCAGCAATCTTTACCATTCAGATGGATGACTACCTGGGAGGAAAACCGGTCCAGTACCGTGAAATCCAGGGTTTTGAGTCCACCAACTTTACCAGCTACTTCAAAGGCGGAATCACATATAAGGTTAGTTTTTGTGCTCCACTGACTTACAACATCATATTATTCTTCACTTTACTTCAGGCCTTTCTTAGGGTAAACATAAAGCTACTGTTCAAACTAATGGAAAGACTGACAACTGCTGCGGTATTTATTTGCAAATTGTTTCCTAAACTTCACAGTGCAAATTTAGGATTAGTGTTTTTGTTTACAATTTGGGTGAGGTAAGACCTGCTACTCCAATACCTTCCTACTGTGAACAGGACCTTATGTTTTTTTTTTTTTTTTTTTTTTACAAATGTAAACATGTGGTCTGAGGGGATGTTGTGTTTTAGCACGTGTTTGGGGATATTTAACTCCTCAGTGTTGCAATTGGCCGCAGAATGAAAATGACTCATAACTGGAAAGGGTTTAAAATTGGAAAAACAAGAAGAAAGAGCAGGAAATAAAACAAATATATTTTCCTACCTTCTCAGACCGGAGGTGTGGCATCAGGGTTTCAACACGTGGTCACCAACGATCTTACTGCCCATCGACTCTTCCACATCAAGGGCAGGCGAACTGTCAGGGCCACAGAGGTGCCTCTCACCTGGGCCAGTTTCAACAACGGCGACTGCTTCATAGTTGATCTGGGAGCGGTAAGATCTGCAACAAACATATTGACTGTGTTAGGTTTTTCATCTAAATATTAAAAACCTGTCATCATCTATTCCCCCTCATGTTGCTCCATATGTGTAATTAGGCTTTTATTCTGTGGATCATCCATGGAATTATTTAGCAAAATATCCACATTGCACTTTTCCACAAACAGTGAAAATGGAAAACCGCAGCTGGTAAACCACAAACAGAAAAAATCCACTATATTCCAACTCCTCTGAAATAAATAGTGTGTGTGATGCTTAAGTCATCTATTGCTAAAAATATCACAATCACTGCAAATACCATGTAGTGTTTAAACATTATCAGGATGAGTAAATGATGACAGAATTTTGGCTAAACTGTTCAATTAAAGGAATAATTCACCCAGAAATGAAAATTCTCTCATTATTTACTCACCCTCATGTTGTTCCAAACAACTCATGTTGTTTCCAGCCAAAATATCTAAAAATTCATTATTTCTCTTACACCAATGGCAGATTATTTTGCTTGTTTCAAGCAAAAACACACTTAATTTTGACTTGTTTTTTTTTTTAAACAAAATAATTTTTACTCGTCTAGAAAATCCTTCTTGATTTAAGTTTTTAAAAATATTTTGGCTTTTCAAATTTAAGTAAGAAAAGCATTTTTTTGCAGTGTAAGGCCTTTTTTCATCTTCAGAACATAAATTAATTAATACAATTTTTTTTATGAAATCCCAGAGCTGAGGGTGAGTAATTAATGACAGAATTTTAAATTTTTGGGTAAACTACTTAGATTGCCAAGCCAAATTATAATTTGTTTGACCTTTCAACAAATGCATAACTATGGAGGCCCGTTAAAAAATATATAAAAAGGTAACTGCAACATTTTCTCTCACAACTTTTTCTCACAATTCAGACTTTTTTGAAGTTAAAATTGTGTGATGTATACTCGCAATTGCAAGCAATTTTGAAAAGAAAAAAATTTGCAATTCTAAATCAAAGTCAGAATTGCGAAATATAAACTCACAATTCTGACTTAATATCATGCACTTGTGAGTTAAGTCAGAATTGTAAGACATTAACTTGCAATTTTTTACCCTCAAAATTTTTTCTCACGTTTATGAGAAAAAAGTCATAATTGCGTTTTTATCGACTTTATTATATAATTCTGACTTTATAACTCGCAATTTCGAGTTTATATCACGCAGTTCTGACTTTATAACTTAATATAATATTGCAATTCTGACTTTATTTCTAACAATTGTGAGTTTATATCACGTAATTCTGAGAAAAAAGGTCAGAGTGTGACTTTTTGAGTTTATATCATTTCTGACTTTATTACTTGCAATTGCATGTTTATATCTCACATTTACGAGAAAAAAAGTCTTAAATAAATTTTGAGTTTATATCACACAATTCAGATTTTATAAATCGCAACTGCAAGTTTATGTTTCGCAATTATGACATTTTTCTCGGAATTGGAAGTTTATATCTCGCAAATTTTGACTTTATAAATCGGTATTGCGAGTTTATATCACGGAATTCTGATTTTATAACTCGCAATTGCAAGTTTATATTTCGTACCTTGCAATTATGAGTTAGAATTGCAAGAAAAAACCCACAATTCTGAGTTTATATCTCACAATTGTGAGTTTTTATCACATAATTCTGAGAATTTTTTTTTTTAGAATTGTGAGTTTATCTCTCGCAATTCTGACTTCATAACTTTTTCATAACAATTGCGAGTTTATATCATGCAGTTCTAAGGAAAAAAGTCAGAGTTATGAGATACAAGGTTGCAATAACATTTTTAAAAATTTTTATTCAGTGGTGGAAATGGGTATCCATAGGTTAACGCAGGTAGAATCCCCAAAGAAACGTACACTTCAACGTACAAATCAACATTTTTCATAGACAATAACTGGCTGGTTCACTTGTGCTGCATGTACTTATCCTCTCTGTATGCACTTTGGGTGTGTTTGATAACTGGATTGCTGTCAAATTACTTTGACTGTCAACATAGAGCAAATGTTATGAGAGCACAAGGGCTGAACCACATCTCACACCTAAAAGGATACATCTTTTACGCTACTTACAAGCTTGTGCTGACCACGAGTTACATAGGATAGTTTGCAGAAGGATTAAATGTGACAATACCACTTGACTAAAGTATCTGACAGTGTTCTCTCTCACCTCTCCAAAGGAATTTACAGACCACGGTCAAATAAACAAAACTGAATAATCCTTAGAGATACCATTCTACAACGACAGTGTAAAAACAACTATACGGTAGCATTTTCAAAGGCAAGAATTTCTTAAGAATTCTTGTCACTGACATAATTATCAAGAACAAAACAAAGAGCAGTGTCTTCCTAGGAAGTCTGATATTGTACACAACAAACGTGAGCACATATTGCTAGGATTGCCACCAATTAATAAGATTTCTGAAACTAGGTAATCTACCAGTGGTGTGGGTCTAAGTGCAACAAGTTTGAGCGCCTCAAAGCTGCACAGGTAGCTACTGGCATCCGAGACAACGAGAGGAGCGGACGAGCCCAGCTGGTGGTTGTAGAGGAAGGACAAGAGCCGGAAGCAATGATAAAGGTATCAAAAAAGAAAAAAAGTCCATCAAACGTCTTAAGTATGGAGGAATTTGCATGCAACACAATCTTAAGCATCTGGTAAAACTTAAAGGAACACTCCACTTTTTTTGGAAATAGGCTCATTCTCCAACTACCCCTGAGTTAATAAGTTGATTTTTACCGTTTTGAAATCCATTCAGCCGTTCTCCTGTTCTGGCGATATCACTTTTAGCATAGCTTAGCATAGATCATTGAATCCTATTAGACCAGTAGCATCACGTTCAAAAATGACCAACGAGTTTCCATATTTGTCCTATTTAAAACTTGACTCTTCTGCAGTTATATCGTGTACTAAGACCGGTGGAAATGCAAAGCTTCAGTTTTCTAGGCTGATAAGATTAGGAACTACACTTCCATTCCGGCGTAATAGTCAAGGAAGGTTGCTGCCGTAATAAGGCTGAAGCAGGAGCAGTAATATCACGCAGCACATGTGCAAATGCTAAACTAGCTGGGAACTCATTTCTGATAATACTCCGCCTGCTTCGGCCATATTACGGCAGCAAACTTCCTTGACTATTACACCGTAATGGGAGTGTAGTTCCTAATCTTATCAGCCTAGAAATTCGCAGCTTTGCATTTCCACCGGTCTTAGTACATGATATAACTACAGAAGAGTCAAGTTTTAAATACGACAAATATGGAAACTCGTTGGTCATTTTTGAACGCGATGCTACTGGTCTAATAGGATTCAATGATCTATGCTGAGCTATGCTAAAAGTGATATCGCCAGAACAGGAGAACGGCTGAATAGATTTCAAAACGGTAAAAAACAACTTATTAACTCGGGGGGAGTTGGAGAATGAGCCTATTTCCAAAAAAAGTGGAGTGTTCCTTTAAGAGCTCTTTCACCACTAAGAATTTTATAGTTGAACCAATGTTTGCTTTAGGCAGTACGATATCAGGTTTAGCTGGAAGGTTTGACATTTTTACACCTCGTCTTTGCACATCACAGGTTCTCGGTGAGAAGCCTGATATCCCTGAAGGTGACGACAATGAGGATGTGGCTGCAGACATGTCAAACAGGAAAATGGCCAAACTTTACATGGTAAACAAGTTAATAAACTAACAGTTTAATTCATCTACATGCAAATTCAATAGACGCATGCACACAGACACACGCACAATGGAAATGTAACAGGACATTATTTAAATACAATTGCACTTTACAGGTATCAGATGCAACAGGGAAAATGCAAGTGTCGCTCGTGTCAGATGAAAATCCATTTAACCAGAGTGACCTGTTGACTAAGGAATGCTTCATTCTGGATAATGGAAAAAGCAAAATGATCTTTGTGTGGAAAGGTATTATTAAACTGAAGCCGTTAAAAGAGGGGGCTGTGTACCAATCTTACTAAGATTCCTTGACCTTATTTTATGATGATCTAGGCCGCAATGCAAATCCAAATGAGAGGAAGGAGGCCATGAAAACAGCTGAGGGCTTCATCAAGCAGATGGGATATCCTGCCAACACCCAGGTTCAGAAACATATGTGTATATGTTTTGCTGCATTTTCATTTACATTCACTCGAATGAGTGAATCACCATAGATGGATTTAGCAACACTGTCAGAAAAAAAAAAATGCAACAAAAATATACAAGAGCTTGTCTCTGGAGCAGTACCTTGGTGTCTCTTACTGAAATGTGTAGTAGAAAACCCATGAAAGATATACCTATAGTTCTGCCATGAAACTCTACATGACACAGGATGATGGGTTGTTAACATAACTGATGATATCACAGAGTTATACGACTTGGCACAAGCTGATTGGTTCATGTTGCATATGCAACCAATGAGCTTGCAGCTATTTAAATGGCTGGTAGCATTCACTTGGGCATTTCGCAGCACGCTTTCAGAGTTCCTCTGAAACCCTCCACCTTCCCCATAGATCTGCTATGGCACCATATCGCCATTTGCTTTGGCAGTAGCAAGTTTTGCACTTGCTTGCAGCAGAAGCAGCAATAATCTACAACTACAGCAATAACCAACAGCAGCAGCAATTCAGCAGCAGCATGTAGCAAATTTATTCCGCCAAGACCAAATACATTAACACTGTCATATCCATTACCATGCTAATCTTTTCAGAGATTTGTCATGACAGAATTAGTTTTTTTAAAAATCC
The DNA here is from genome assembly GCF_049309525.1 of Garra rufa. Taxonomy (NCBI): domain Eukaryota; kingdom Metazoa; phylum Chordata; class Actinopteri; order Cypriniformes; family Cyprinidae; genus Garra; species Garra rufa. The sequence continues at coordinate 5,535,278 of NC_133377.1, forward strand.
ACATTGTTTTATAAATATTTTGGACTATGGGGATTGCCTTTATTTCGATGATGTGAAATGTTGCAGTCTGCTATTTTTACCACAACACAACTGATACGACAACCACTGCTATTCTGCCTATTCTTTTCTGATCTTCTTATTGCTCGGAAAAGCAGTGAAGACTCACACTGCTTCTCTTGTTGCCCTTGAGTTGTGTTGTGGTAAAAATAGCAACAGGTAGTGCCAGTAGCTTGCCGAGTGCATCAATTTGACATCATTAAAAAAATGGTGCCTAAATATGTATAAATCTATGTGGATTTTTTAAATAACGTAAATCTTTCATGGGTTTTCTACTGCATATTTTAATAAGAGACAACATTTATGTTATATTAAACCATACAGATCTTAATACCTTATTTACCCCTAAATCAGGGGTGTCCCAACCTGATCCTGGAGGGCCACTGTCCTGAAAAGTTTGGCTCCAACCCTAATTAAACACATCTAAACCAGCTAATCAAGGTCCTCAGACTCACTAGAAACTTCTAAGCAAGTGTTTGGCACTGATTGAAGCCAAAATCTGTAGGACTTTGGCCCCTTCTGAAGCAGGATTGGACACCCCTGACACATTTAAGGGTACATTAGTGGTAGATAACTGCTCCAAGATGTTACATGCCAAAATTTACAAATTTTTGCACATTTGTTTTTTTTCTGACAGAAATGTATAGTATTCTTTGGGTCACCCAGGTCTTTTGGTTTTGGCACACAGATCCAGGTCCTTCCAGAGGGGGGAGAGACGCCAATCTTTAAGCAGTTCTTCAAAAGCTGGAGGGACAAGGACCAGGCTGAGGGTCTAGGCAGAGTTTTTGTCACTGAGCGGATTGCCAAGATCAAACAAGAACCGTTTAATGCCTCCAAGCTGCATGAGTCTCATCAAATGGCAGCTCAGTACAACATGGTTGATAACGGCACTGGAAAAACACAGGTCACAATTTGCATACAAAAGATCAGAGATTGTATAAGCTTAATTGTGATTGTGTTTGGCATATGATGAGCATCTTACGGTCACAATGAGAGTCAAAATGAAACTCGAAGATAAAATTCTGATAAGCTGCTAAATTACTTTTGCACTCTAAAGGTGCGTTCACGTTTACTGCAGTAATTATAAGCTGTCACCATGCAGATTTGATAACAGGTTCAAGTTGGTTACACAGATTTAAAGTATTGCCCAAATGAAAGCTGCTTGATTTGAAAATGACTGTTTGATTGTTCTATATCATCAAAGAAAATCATACACTCTTAAAAATTAAGGTGCTTCACAATAGAAGAACCTTTTTTTCTAAATGGTTCCATAAAGAACCTTTAACATCTGAAGAACCTTTCTGTTTCACAGAAGTTATTTGTGGTGAAAGAATGTAAAAAGAGATGGCTCATTAAAGAACCTTTGACTAAATGGTTCTTTGTAGAACCAAAAATAGTTCTTCTATGGCATCACTGTGAAGAACCTTTTAAAGAGTGTAAGATGAAATCCAACTGTCCCAACTTGTAAATAAGCTTTATAGATCTTCATAATCTGGTTTTGTTTCACAGATTTGGAGGGTGGAGAGTGGTACTAAGACAGGTGATACCAAGGTTCCTGTTGACCCAGAGACATACGGTCAGTTCTATGGAGGGGACTGCTATATAATTTTATATACCTATGCCAAGGGAGAAATCATTTACACCTGGTAAGCCTCACAAAACAGATCATTTCCTGAGGGGGAGTCAAATCATACACAAAAGGAATCAAATAAGGCTTATCGCTCTATGCTCCCACCCTCAGGCAAGGTTCCAGTAGCACAATAGATGAACTGACAGCTTCAGCCTTTCTCACCGTTGAACTGGACCGTACGTTGGGAGGAAAAGCTGTTCAGGTGAGCGGGATTTGAATTTTATCTATGTACTAATTTACTGACTGTAACTGGGGCTGGATTATGGACTAGATAAGGAGGGCTTCAAAGATGTGTCTGCCTTTTGGTGTCACTTTTTGACACACAGGGCACCCCTTTAGTGTCATAAAAAGGAAACCGCTGGCATCAATATGCAGATGTGAAAGGCATTGGGAATTTTATCAGTTTTGCCATTACTGCATACATGTTGGGGTGTGATTTTTCATTGTAAAGTGTCAAAACAATTTCATTTACATATACACATTTATGAGCACGTAACCCAATAGCCCAAAACCTAACCATTTGGCAACATAAACACAGGACGTAACAGGCAGATACAACTATAGTCACAATTTATTCAAAAAGTATTAATATTCTAAGTCTTCCAAGGCAAAATGATTGATTTGTGTGAGAACTAAACACAATCAGAGTTTCTATTTGCCTTAACACTCAGATTCTGTTTGCAGTCTGAGCACGAATTCAAAAACTGCTATGAAAAGAAGCCTTAAGTCAGTTTTGGATATTAAAGGCCACTGGCTCGTGTGTCTCGTGACCAATTGCTTAATGGTAATGTTCGGGATTATCTTTTGGAATGAGATGTGAGTGCTTTAAGAGAGCGGGATCATTTTCAGTGATTAAAAGCTGATTTAATCTGTGTTCTTCGCATAAAGATAATGCATGGCTTCAGAAGACTTAGAATGCAATACGACTTGTTTGTAATACTTTTATACTGCTTTTTATGGTCAGTTTACACAATAAATACCTATAACTGTACTTTTATTTTCCTGTTACAGCACTTGTTTTATATTGTTCAGAAGTGGGTAGGTTTGGGTGCTCCAAAATATCAACAAATGTATACATTTATATATAATTATTTATATTTTTACAAATGGGTGCAAACCATTGTGTCTTGATATCTTATGCATAAGGCAAATAACTGAAAGCAATGGAGTAATGATGCTAAAGGGGTACCCTCAGCATCAAAAAGCGATGCCAATGGGTCCTGATCAAGATCAATATGTGATGAGTTGGTGAACACAACTAGGCTGGTGTTATCATCTTACTATTGGTTGAAATCCACATCCATCCAGGTGCGAGTGACTCAAGGAAAGGAGCCACCACACTTGCTGAGTCTTTTCAAAGAGAAGCCTCTGATTGTGTATAAGAATGGTACTTCCAGAAAAGGAGGACAGGCACCCGTGCCTCCAACACGCCTCTTTCAAGTGCGCAAGAATCTGGGCACCATTACACGGATTTATGAGGTGAGTCTTGGTCTCCATATGAAGACTAACTCTGGTGAAACACATTGTCCAGAGATTGGTCACATGAATTTATTAAGAAAAGGAAGATCCAGAACCACATTTCCATGTCTAACTTGGTAATTTATACTCAGTAGCTGGTCCATATTGGTTTAGATGAATGCTGAGCTAGACTACCATGTGATGGAGCTATGGTTTACTATCTACAGTCATGGACAAAATTATTGGCACCCTTGGTAAATATGGGCAAAGAAGGCTGTAAAAATAAATCTGCGTTGTTTCTTTTGTTGATCTTTCATTAAAAATAAAAATAAAAAAATAAGTGGGGGGAATATAATGTTATGAAATAAACATTTTTCTCTAATACACCTTGGCCATAATTGTTGGCACCCTTGTATTCAAAACTTTCTGCAACTTCCATTTGCATGAAAAACAGCTCTGATTTTCCCCCCTTCATGCCTGATGAGGTTTGAGAATATATGGCAAGTGATTTTAGACTATTCCTCCATACAGAATTTCTCCAGATCCTTCAAATGTTGGTGCTCACTCTTCTTCAGTTTATCCCACTCATTTTCCATAGGATTCAGGTCATGGAATTGGGATGGTTATGGCAGAATCTTGATTTTGTGTTCAGTGACCAGTTTTTGTGTTGATTTTGATGTTTGTTTTGAATCAATGTGGTGATGGAAGATCTAACCATGACCCATTATAATATTTCTAACTGAGCAAGTCAGTTTTACCTTTTTTTATCTGTTGGTATTTGATATAAAACATGATGGCATGTATCTGAACAAGATGTCTAGGACCTTTGGTGTAAAATTAGGTCCACAAAAAAGAACATCTGGTGATATATTTAAATGTGGACATGGGGCACTTTTTTATCCCTGTGTGCACCAAACCTTTAATGTTGTTCTAGCTCCAAAAAAAAAAAAAAATTCTCATTTCATATGGCAATAAAAGCCAGTCCTGGCTGAAGTTCCAGTATGGTAAATTAATATGGTGGAGTTTGTTTTTGCATGAGAGCAGATGATTTGTTTCTTGAACAGTGTCTGAAATGACTTGTTGTGATGGAGGTGCAGTTTTCCTTTATTTTTTATATTTTTTTCTGACACTAAAATTCAACTGATTTCTGCAATTTTCCATCTGTGATCTTTGAATAGTATTTGGCCACTTACATTGTTCTCTTTGCTGCACATTAAGACAATATTGACACACGTCATGTTTCAAGCAGATTTTAGACTTCTTTATTATTTCCCTGATGTTGGAAATGAGAATATTTAATGTTTTAAGTATTTTCTTAAAGCCACTTTGTATTGTGTAAAGATCAACAATCTTTTGCTGTACATCAGAAGTATATTCTTTGGTTTTACCCATTGTGATGAATGATTAGGTTGGTTTGGGCTTTGTGTTACTAATATTTATTCATATGTGCACCAAGACGTCATGACTGGACAGCATCATGTTTTCAGTCACCTTGGTGTGTTAACAAATTGGAAATTTCAATGGAAATATATTTAGGAGATAATTTACTCATAAGAATTTCTAAGGGTGCCAATAATTGTGGCCAGGGTGTATTTGAGAAAAACATTTTTTCATAAAGTTATATTCCACCTCACTTTAAATTGTTTAACTTTAATGAAATGTTTGAATTTTGCAGAATTTTTGACTAAAAGAGCTAAAGGAGAAACAATGCAGATTTATTTTTACAGCCTTCTTTGCCCATATTTACCAAGGGTGCCAACAATTTTGTCCATGACTGTAGGTCATTCTGGTTCACACTGGCAGATCATGTAGACCAAGATGGTGGAGATCTGCTTGATGTTTGGTTAGGCTGACCTATTTTTCAGTGTTACTTCAATTTAGATATGTCCTTTGAGTGTGTTGGTTTGTGGTCTAACAGGTTGACGCTAAAGCATCAAGTCTGAACAGCAATGATGCCTACCTCCTGAAGTTACCCAAGGGAGATGGGTACTTGTGGAAGGGAAAGGGGGCCAGTGAGGAAGAGGAACGAGGGGCAAAGTACATGAGTGAGAAGCTGAAGTGCAAAATCAAACTAATTACCGAAGGAAAAGAGCCAGGTATGCCAATGTGCAGAAAATTAAATTCATACACTTCATGCTTCATACTCACACATTGGTAGACGTGACAGGAGTGGAACGAAGTTTACATCTTTTAACATTTACATGCTTGTTGCTCATTTTCCCATTGAAAGAGGACTTCTGGAAAGCTCTGGGTGGAAAGATGGAGTATCAGACATCTGAGATGTTGGAGAACGAAACTATAGGACATCCTCCCCGCATGTTTGCCTGCTCCAACAAAACTGGAAAGTTCATTGTGAGTATCCTTGACCTGATAAGAGAGAGCAAAAGTCCAGGTCAGTTTCACATTAGTCAAAGTCAACTTTATCAAAGTTGATATTAGGCATTTGCTTTCGGTAGAAATTCTGCATGGGAGACAAGGCAGTGTTAAGATACTGCTGCACATAACAAAACAATTGTTCAGCCACTCAACATGCATTTTTACAATAGATTGAAGAAGTACCTGGTGAGTTTAACCAAGATGACCTGGCGGAGGACGATGTCATGCTACTGGATGTCTGGGAGCAGGTGAGACAAATTGACTCTCTTCAAGATTATCTCTAAGATTCAAAAAACAGCGGTCATATTTGATTAGACTATCTGACAATCTTTCATGAATTGGCATGTGATATGTGCCAAACTGCCAACAATCTTTGATTTCTCTCAGGTTTTTGTGTGGATTGGAAAGGACGCCAATGAGGTGGAGAGAACTGAGTCTGTAAAATCTGGTGAGATGCCTCAAGCACACATTCCTTAAAACATTTTTTCCACATAATCTGAAAACAAACTGAAACCCCTTTAAACCTCAACAAGTTTAACAGCATACTTGAGCAAACCACATCTCACATGCAAAAGCAAAAGATAAAACTGAAACATACACTACCAGTCAAAAGTTTTTGAACAGTAAGATTTTTCTGTTTTTGAAGAATCCTCTTCAACTGCATTTATTTGATCCAAAGTACCATAAAAACTGTACAAGTTTTAATTATTTTTACTATTTAAAATAACTGTTTTCTATTTGAATATATTTTAAAATGTAATTTATTCATGCGATTACAAAATGGATGAAATCCAATCACATGATCCTTCAGAAATCATTCTAATATTCCAATTTGCTGCTCAAAAAACATTTATTATTATTATTATTATTATGAGTAGAATTTTTTCAGGTTTCTTTGATGAATAGAACACTTAGAAGAACATAATTTATCTGAAATAGAAATCTTTTGTAACATTCTCAATGTCTGAATTATCACTTTTGATCAATTTAATGCATCCTTGTGACAAAATAAGATAAATATTAATTTCTATAATTTTCCCCTCACAAAAAAAAAAACAGAACAAAACAATAATTCAGATAAATGCTGGTCTTTGGATCTTTCTATTCCTAAAAAAGTACTCAACTGTTTTAAATATTAATAATAATATTAATAATAAACATGTTTCTTAAACAGCAAATCAGCACAGAATTATTTCTGAAGGATCATGTGACACTGTAAACTGGGGTAATGATGCTGAAAATTTAGCTTTGATCACAGTAATAAATTACGTTATAACATATATTACAATAGAAAGCAGTTATTTAAAAAAGTAAAAAATATTTCACAATTTTACTGCTTTTGCTGTACTTTAGATCAAATAAATGCAGGATTGGTGAGCAGAAGAGATTTCTTTAAAAAACATTAAAAATCTTACTGTTCAGAAACTTTTGACTGGTAGTGTAAAATTATGTAAGATCTGCCTTTGATTAGGTCTTCTATTTGCAAACTACTAAATATAGTCATTCAGCTTTTTGAATAAGTAATTGTCCCTTTGCAGCAAAGACTTACATTGAGACAGACCCGTCAGGACGGGACAAGGGAACATCTGTTGTGGTGGTAAAGCAGGGACATGAGCCCCCTACCTTCACCGGCTGGTTCCTGGGGTGGGACGCCACTCGATGGGACAGTGACCTCATGGCGAGAGCAGTGGAAACACTGAAGGTTAAGTGAAATCCTAAAAATCCTGAAGTCAACAGACTTTACTGTAAAGACAAAACAAAGTTGTTCTTGAGGCATGATCAGTGATTTGTATTGAACCATTCAATTGAAATCCTAAAAAATAGGCCACATGTCCAACATGTAAAGTTACTCCATATATGTCTGATCTTGAATTTGTGCTTTTCTCTTAAATTTGTTTGCACAGATTTATATTTCTGCTCTGGGTTTCTGTAAGCATGATTTGAAATCGTACAATAAAAGAAACTACATTTTTCAAAAATGTCATGTCGTAGTCAATGCCGCACACAAGAGCCCTCTAGAGACAAAAATTACAACACAAGATTGACATTCTAGATGTGATGTTACTTCGCTGACCACCAATACACATAAAAATAATGTGGAAATACAAGAGTTGGTATAAGAAAATAATACCACGGTATTCAAATTAATGCACTGACATGGTACACGTCATACATACAAACACACTGATTACAATTTAGTTAAAAGTCATCACAACCAATTAACTATATGCAAATATTATTTACCATATTTAGTACATAGAAATTGTAATTATTTGATCCTTGTGGGATACAAAACTGTATCATTATTTCAAAACCAGTGGACAGACTGATAGGGATTTTTCATTATAATTACTCAATAAACATTGGAACAATGGTTAAATGTGTATTAGGGGCTGTTGATGATGCCTTGTACACAAACAGTGCGTAATACACTTGTAATTAAAGTCATTAAAGAAGGCAGGAATCATATTATTTTACTATGATAGAGAAAAAATCTCATAGACTACCATTATTTTTATGTTAGGCTAATCATACTTCCTATGTCCAAACACACTCTTCACCTGTACAACTGATGTGGTTCACTAGTCCGTGTTCAACAGATTTTAATATTTAGTAAGGACAATGGAGTATAGCCACACATGCACACAAAAGATTGCTCTGTCTCATATAAATCATCATCAGGATAATTGTAAACAGGTCAGAGGTCACATTGGTAACTGATGGGTTTTAGCAAGTAACTGCTTAGCATCCTAAAATTGTATTGTATGATTAAAAAACACTTGTGGGGTAGAGTGGGGTAAGTTGAGCCAGAGGGTAAGTTGACCCACCCCCTCTACTCTGCTTTACTGTCATGTGACCATGTATTTTGGAACCATCCATAATTTCTGCCAGACTGCTTTGGCTTGTTAAAGTAAAATTTTAGCATGACAAATGTATCCAGTCTAAAAATATTTATGATGCATATAGGTAATTTAGCAACATATAAAAACCATGCAAATCTTTTAGCTATATATTAGCCTGAAATTTCCCCCCAAAATGCCAGCTATGGGGCAAAGGGAGGTAAATGCTATGGGGTAAATTGAGCCAGCACTTCTAACCTCACCATAAGGCACTGAAGTTAAATCTCTGAAGTATATACTTTATTTTTTTAATGATATTACACAACTTGTTTAGTTGATCATATACATATATATATATATATATATATATATATATATATATATATATATACATAATTTATTTGATAGGGACAGTGTACATGTACACCAAATCCTTCTCTGATAAAAACCAGATGCTGCTTTTCATCACATTATATATCTTTCAGATATATCTTTCCACCATGTAGTCCCTATGGCCTGTTTCACATGATTGTAGAAAAGCTACCATGCCAAGAATCTTTTGACTAAAATGTTTATTAGTTTAAATGACATATATTCCTTCATTCTCACACAGCTTTTATTTATTTTTACTCAACATACTTTCTGTTTAGTCTTTTTGGAAAGATTACAACTTTGGTGTTCAACATATTGTTTTAAGAATACAAACAATTAAAGATTGAAATTTAAATTGATTGGTTTTATTTTGTTTAAGTTAGCTTTAAGAAAATACATTTGACTGGAAAGTAAAATTTGATTATTGAATTAATTTTTAAAAGAGGTAAATTATTGTTAAAATTTCACATGGGTTTAATTCCGATTCTTTAAGATGGTCAGTTTACACCCAGATGGTGCATTTTACCCCTAACCTGGGGCAAATTAAGACATTTTAATTAAGATTTTTTTTCAGGTTTTTTTGATGGATAGAACGTTCAGAAGAACAGCATTTTTATGAAATTGAAATCTTTTGTTACATTATCACTTTTGATTAATTTTAAGCTTCCTTGCATAGTATTAATTTCTACAATCCCCCCCCCCCAAAAAATTATATATATATATATATATATATATATATATATATAATTATTATTATTTTTTCTAACCCCCAGCTGTATAACTTTGCAAAAACCTTTTGCTTTTGATTTCAGACAAATGCTGATCTTATCTTGAAAACCACATAAGTAAAAAATGGCTAATCTTACCCCACTCTCCCCCCAACTTGGTTTATCATTAAATTTTACCAACAGTAGTTTTTAAAAGGTTTAACTGATGTTACTTTATTATTTGTACCAACTGAACAATTTGACATTTTACATTTTTGACTCATTCTAATATTCTAATTTGCTGCTCAAAAAACATTTATTATTATTATTATTATTATTATTATTACTATTATTATGTTGGAAACATTTGAGCAGAATTTTCTCAGGTTTATTTGATGAATAGAAATAGTTCAGAAGAACACTATTTATATGAAAATAGAAATGTTTTGTAACATTATAAATGTCTTTATTATCACTTTTGATTAATTTAATGCATCCTTGCTAAAAAAAATAATTATTTCTATAATTTCTATAACCCCCCCCCCCCACACACACACACACAATTTTTTTTTTTTAAATTATACTGACTCTTGAATGGTATAGTGTATAATGTCTAATGTCAAACTTCTTGCTTTTTATTTCAGATATTTTTTGATTGTGAATGATTGTTGGATCTTTTTTTTAGATTCCTTTGTCATAGATACATTCCGATGATTTAAAATGATAGGAAACATCCTGAAATTACTTGAGATACTTTCCTTGTACTTCTGCCTCATGTTCCCTTATCTTGAAAACCACAAGTAAAAATGGCTCATCTTATCCCACTCTCCCCCTACTTGGTTTATCACTCAATTTTCACAACAGTTGTTTTTAAAAAGTTGAAAAGATGTTACTTTATTATTTGTAACAACTGAACAATTTGACATTTTACGTGTTTGAATTCCTTACTGGTTACAGCTGTGACCAGAAATAAGGCTTCATACCATCAACAACTTTTAACACCACAAGATGGCGCACAAGTAAAACAAAACGTTTTGTGCGCACAAAATCCATCATTGGAAATTCACAACCCTTCATCCAAAGTATTGGTTTACACATATTCAGTGCTGTTTAATCTTAATAAAAAACTATGTGTTTCTTTAAATAAGATTAGATTTTCAAAACAGCAAGTCTTGGCTGTAAGAAATGAACACCATAATTTGTTTTCATGCTTGATTTCGAAACGCCTTTTGTATATTTGTTAAACTTTGTTGAATGTGTATTTTATATAAACACTGGTTCTAGTGTCATCTTTTTAGGTGATAGACTAATTTGTAGTAAATCGACTAGCTTGTGAAGAAGCTCAGACGAAGGATTGTTTGAAGACGGGCAATCACGGCAGTCTAGGGTATTCAGTAGTTAGATCTCCGGTGTATGAATGGATGTGTGGTGTACGTGACAGCACGTCCATCACGGACTAATTGTGTATTGATAGCACTGCTAATTGTTCACTTTGATACACCTCCTTCTCTTCACAGCGGTGCCTTACTTATATGTTTATTGCATTTTGCTTTCCTCTACATAGCACACACGTTTTCACACGTTGAGCTTTTGTTTACTTCCTTAAAGGTCAAATACTCTTTTACTGGGAACGCTTTTGGCACACAAATGTTAAGCTCTGAAATTAAAATATAAATGTAAATAGCCACCAACATTAACCAACTCATGTGTTTCGCAATTTATTTCGTTCTTTTAATAATCTGTTAGAATCTGAACCAGTGATGTGAATAAATGAATAACTGAATGAATCTTTTGACTCGATTCTTTTGAATGAATTGTTCAAACATGGACTGAATCGGTTCGATATAGTCTGAATGATTCAGACAGCTCATTCCCACTAAATATTTTAAGCAGTGACTAAATCAGTAAAGATTAAGTCTATAGTTCACAATAATACATTGAAACAAAACCCACACGCATTATACTGGCTACCAGGGAAAGAATTGTATTACTGATAACCTAGTAACGCTCACCTGTAAGCGCGTTTCTCAAACTTTAAACGCCTTGAGCGACATGAACAGGTGGTGAAGAGGTGTGACCAAAAAGCCGACAGGCTTGACTTTTCACCAATCAAACTCCAAGAAAAATAACACGCTCTCACTCAATCGAGCCAATCAGCGTGTAGTTCCACAGAGTGGGCGGGGCCAACCCTGCTAGAATGAAGTGGAAGGCAGCCCGCTGTAGAGTCAGTGAAACAGGCGCTGTTACAGGCAGTGGATACACTTGTCGGCTCAGCTGATCTGAATGGCAACAATATTTTGGAAATACTCGTAAACATTTTCATCTAATGAGCTAATGAGTAACGCAAGGATCACATTATAAATAAGGTGAGTGCCGAACGAGATTAAATTTTCATCCGCGGGTGCTTACAAAGCGTAAATTGTAGAAAAATATCATTATTATTTGTAATAATTTATTTTAGAGTAACTTAGTATTTTGGTAAAGAATCCCTAGCATTCTGGGGCGCATTTTTAGCGCACAAAATACTAATGATTCTCATGTTGAATCACTTGTTGGGAGAAAATGATGACAGAATTCATGTCTTTATGTATGGAGATGAGCCCCTCCTAAAGCGCTTTTACAGATGGCCACAGAGATCTGCGACAGACTCGTGTTTTCCTCGTTTACATAGGCCAGCTTGTGCGTTTTTCTCTATTTGAGAAAACTGTTGAACAATAAAAAGGCACAAATAGACGGACAGGAGCCTTTGCGCACTAGGATTTTTACCGATGCGTAATTCTGGTGCCCCTGTGGCGCTACATGTGCAAATGGGCTTCCTGCTGTTTCATCCTTCATTCACCATCACTGGAACTGAATGACACCCAGCTAGGTTGAATCTGTGTGCCTTTTAGAATGACAAAGAGAGAAGCATGCTCACTTAGAATGAACAGCCAAGTCAAAGAGAGCTGTAAAACTGTGTGTGTCATGGTGCTCCACTGCTGGCCTCATTGCATCATCTCCTTTTTCATTTGGTTTCAGGTTATAGCAGCAGCAGCTTCTCGGGGGAACAAGAGAAGCCTTGTGAATATTTGGTGAAGCATCAGTGGTAGCAGCGGCGACACCTGGTCTCCTGAGTCTCTGCGTTCGCTTTCATCCTCATCGGAGTGGCGGAACAAGATGGGGAATGGATTATCAGAGCCCCATGCCATCTTTCCCTGCCTGCCGTCCTTTCAGGCCTTGCACATTGTTATTCTCGGCTTGGACTGTGCCGGTAAGACCACGGTGTTGTACCGGCTTCGCTTTAATGAGTTTGTGAACACCGTTCCCACCAAAGGCTTCAACACGGAGAAGATCAAGGTGACTCTTGGTGGGAAAGGCCGGACTGCAACCTTTCATTTCTGGGATGTAGGAGGTCAGGAAAAGCTCCGGCCGCTGTGGCGCTCCTATACGCGGTGTGCCGACGGCCTCGTGTTCGTTGTGGACTCGGTAGATGCCGAACGCATGGAGGAAGCCAAGACAGAGTTACATAAGATCACACGGCTACAGGAGAACCAGGGGGTGCCCGTGTTGGTGGTGGCTAACAAGCAGGACCTTCGCAGCGCGTTGCCACTAGGTGAAGTCGAACAGATGTTAGCACTGAATGAGCTTGGCTCTCATACACCGTGGCACCTTCAACCAGCCTGTGCCATCATCGGAGAAGGTCTACAAGAAGGCCTAGAACGTCTCCACTCCATGATCATCAAGCGGAGAAAGATGATGAGGCAGCAAAAGAGAAAAAGATGACTGCTTGGTGATGAGATGTGAGCTGGATGTGGTGGTAGGCCTCTATGATGGCTCTGCTGGTGACGTGCCATAGGCCTTTGTGGCCCTACGCTCCTGGAATTATTGTTTCGGAGGGCTGAGTTTTATCAGTCAGATGGTTCTGGATACAGTTCAGAGACCGCAAGAGGACAATACTGATTTACCACTTCGGTTGTTGGATTGTAGCAGCGGTGGGACGATCACATGGAACTTTTACATCAAAACAAGTGTTACACAATGTCAACAGGTCTTGTGGTACATTGATTGAGTTCTCATGAAGGACAACACTGGACATGAACTTGTAAATGACAAAGACCGATCGCTGAAGTCTTTGCGTCTGAAGTGTTACGCGTATCTTAGCCTCCTAGCATTCATGTAAAGTCTTGAAACGGAAGGATTGATTACCAAAGCTGCCATGGACATCATGAAAAATCCAATGTATACATTCAGGTGATGTGTTTTCCCCCATCGGTTTTATCCAGAATGGCCAACCGTCATTTTCCCTGGGTGTTTGTTGTCTCGGTGGTCAGGGGAACCAGAATAAGCTTTATGGATCACTTGTTTGGGAATGCACAAATCAGATTGGAGTCAAGGAGAAGGGTATTTTGTCGACTATCCTTCTCAACATGTTGGTTCAGTAGCTTTTCCTAAGTTTAAAGACTACTGGTGTAATTTCTAGCTTTGTGTGCTTCCCTGAAAGACAAGAGATGTTTAAATGCACTTTAGCAATTCCCTTTTCTAATCTATGAACTTGCAACATCTGATTTTTTGTAAAGAGTTTATCATGCTACAAAAAAGACGTAATGTATTGCTTCAAGTGAAGCGTTTTTTGTTTTGTTTTTGGTTTTTTTAATATCCACTGTTCCACATTCAAATGTGTCAGTTTGTCACTCAGTGCTCGTGTGTTGGGGATGTTCATATTTATGTGTCAGAATTTGTACACTTTGAATAAATCCACAACTACACTAAACTACACTTGGAGTCCTCATTACTACCTGTTGCATGACACACTCATCCTAAGTTTATGACCTGACTACGTTTCTAATTGCATTTTTAGTCTGATAATCGCCTGACGCACTTCACAGTTGAGTCACGAAGGTTGTTCCTTTATAGAGTCATTAGGACATGCAAAAGAAGTTACATTCTGTACTCGTCCTGTTCAAGGTATGCGACCAAACAGGATGGACTTTGTCCTTAGTCTGTTGTCAAACACCTAGATAATGTTAAAGGTGCTGCAAGAGTGCAATTATTACATCTCCATATAGAATGTTGAAATTTCAGTTGTACATTGTGGTGTTTACTTTTAATTATGTACTTCAGAGTCATCAGTGCCTAAGAGTAAAATGCTAGTTTTTCTATGCATTTATTTTGTTTACATTTGAAAGAATTTACAATTAATGCAATTCATACAATGAATTTTAGTTCTGAATAAAATTGTTTAGTCATAAAGTTCAACATTTACCCAGACAATAATTACCTAAAAAATATATTTTAAAACGTTTTTGGGGAAATACATGATTAAGATGTATTCAGGGTGTAAGGTTAAACAGGTTACACATAAAAGTTTCTCATAAGTCGAAAGCAACTTTAAAACAAAGAGTGCATTTCTAAGTAAAATTAACTTGGCAGATGTGTTTTAAACTAGTATATTCTAGTATATTATTAGAACTCTAGTATTTTCAATATATCTAGTATATTATTTAATAAAAATATTTTTCTTCATTATGGGCAGACTTACTTGTATGGAAGCCAGTTTCAGCCACTAAATAAAAAAGGTTATTGCGACTTTTAATCTAACAATTCAGACTATTTCTCGCAGTTGCATAATACAAACTCACAATTCTCGAAATTGCGAGTTATAAAATTAGAACTGCGGGATATAAACTCACAATGTAAACCTTTTTTGTAATACAAACTCACAATTGTGACTTACTTTCTCAGAATTGTGAGATATTAACTCTAAATTGCGAAAAAAAAGTCTAAATTGTGAGATGACATTTCTGACTTCTTTTCTCAGAATTGCATGATATGAACTGCGAGGTAGTATATTCAGAATTGCGAGACAAAAACTCACAATTCTGACTTTTTTCCTCAGAATTGTGATATAAAAGAAAGATGTCATAATTCAGACTTTTTTTCTCAGAATTACATGACAAAAACTCACAATTCTGACTTATATAAACTTTCAATTGCAAGAAAAAAGTTTAAACTGTGACATAAAATGTCATAATTCTGACTTTTTTTCTCAGAATTACATGATATAAACTTGCAATTGCGAGTTATAAAGCCAGAATTGCGAGACAAAAACTCACAATTCTGACTTATTTTCTCATAATTTATATAAACTTTGAATTGCAAGAAAAAAAACCTTTAAATTGTGAGATAAAATTTCAGACTTATTTTCTCATGCTGATGATACACTGGGCAACTTTTTAAGCAATGTTGCCGTGCAACTTTGGCAAATGTTGCCATCAACGGGCAGCCAGGTGAGACACAGGGCCCACTACTGATCTAAATTATTCACATAGAAATGTGTTACCCATTCTCAATGGGAAAGTGCCCAAGCAACATTGCTCAAAAAAAGTTGCCCGATTAAATTGCTCAAAAAGTTGCCCAGTGTATCATCAGCCTCAGAATTGCATGATATAAACTCACAATTGTAAGTTAAAGTCAGAATAGCGAGATTTAAACTCGGAATTGTAAGAAACAATGTCATAATTAATAACCAAAAAGAAGTAATTGTGACTTTTTTTTTTCGCAATTGCGAGTTTATATCTTGCAATTCTGACGTTTTTTCATAGAATTGTAAGATTTAAACTTGGAATTGAGAGTTATAAAGTTCTAAGGGGAAAAAAGACGACATAAGATGATATGTTTTTAGAAATGTTTATATTATGCGGTTTTGAGAAAAGAAACAAGATTGCAAGATGTAAATCGCAATAGCAAGAAAAAAAGTCAGAATTGTGAGATAAAAAGTACCTTTTCTTGACTTGACTTTAGTGCTGGAAACAGGCTTCTATATACTTGTCACTGACCCCTAAAACCAAAAACAACGAACTATTCTTACATAACAAGCTGAACCCACTGAGAGTTCATGCTTAATTAAACATTAATCAAAAAAGACTGCACAAATAGAATTTGCTCTTTTACAAACTCGATATGTAACTGCTCCGAGTTTTTGAACACAGCTGGCTTGCCCGAAGCCCCACAGAGTCGAATGTTGTGTTTGAAGAGGATCTGGCACAGCCGGTTCCAGCACAAGAGCATTTTCCCTGGGAACAATGAGGCTTTAACACAGCGAGAGAGGGGCCTGTACACCAGCTGACCAGTTCAAACAGGAATCCTTCGCTGGACGTTGGTCTGTTCAGCATTCTGATGACAGCTGGATGACAGACGTAGATCACATGATACCGGCTTCAGAGATAATAGAGATGAGATTGGCTTCTAATTGGGTCTCAAATCATGAAAAATGCAAACACATGCACCACAAAAGCCGAGGCACCACGCTCAGTGGAAAACCTGCTGTTTTGGTGCTCGCCGGTACAAAGAGAATTCACAATTTCGCATCTAGAAACAGTTGCTTGCTTTTATGTATTATATCTTGGAGGGCAACAACATCAAGACTTAGTAATCCAGCTTGGCTGGGCACGAGGCTTTGGGGAGAGGTGTGATCTGGCTGTCTGCTTTGATTTGTTTGAGAACAGCACTTGAGAATTATACCTGACAACCTCTGCTTCACAAGCCATGTAGATGAGCTGAGGAATTTTAATGAACCGGTGTGCCGTGCCTTTTGTCTTCGCATGAAAGTACAGCTCACTTGTATTAGTAATGCTGTGAGGGGGGCTGGCGTGGTGCCCAGCGCCCCACGGTCTGTTCCACTAAAACATCATTTAAGCAGGCCAGAGGTTAAGCTTGTGTGCCGTTCTCATGGCTGTCTAAGCAAAAAAGCCTAGTTTATCGGAATCAAACTGAGGTTCGCAGTTCCCATACTCTTCTATCACTCCTGACCCTTCCTGTACGCTGGTGTGACCCAGCTCGGGCCCCTTTCCTTCTGATCCTCTGATGTAAGTGACATGGGACTGAAGGGCCAGTGTTGGTAGAGGAGATCCGAAATCAGAGCAGGCTTCCTGTTTGCTCCACCCAAGAACACGCTGAGTCAGGACATGGCATCGTACACTCCCTTCACCGGGTGTCCTGCTTGTCTCCGCACTGCTGCACGTCATAAAAGAGCCACTTACGCTTGTAAAACTGTAGCTTACGGTCATAAAAGGTGCTCCGGGCCATCATTAAGGCCATTTGGGAATGTAGAATCAATCTGAAACACTAAACGTTTATGCATAGCAGATGTTTACTGTAATTTGGTGTTCCTGTGACTTGAAGATAAATGTTTCTAATGAGCAAGTTTATATATTTCCTCAGTCTAATGGCTACGTATTGTGTTTACAAAAATGGTGTTTATGAGGGGTTATGACAGAATGGATTATGAATGATTCTGAATAATGAGGCAAATATGTAGTTTTAAAGGGATATTTCACTCAAAAAGTGAAAATTCTGTCATTAATTACTTATCCTCATGTCGTTCCACACCTGTGAGACCTTCGTTTATCTTTAGAACACAAATTAAGATGTTTTTGATGAAATCTGAGAGCTTTCTGACTCAACTGACACGTTCAAGGCCTAGAAAGGTAATAGACATTTTGAGCAACTGTGACTAAACTTGGAAAATGAGTTATACACAATTATACAAGTCGAATTATGTGCATGTTTACATGTAGATAGATATCTAAACTGTTTTATGACATCTTGCAAATGTACAGTTGAGGTCAAAAGTTTACATACACCTTGCAGAATCTAAAATAAGCGGGATCATACAAAATGCATGTTATTTTTATTCGGTACTGACCTGAATAAGAGATTTCACATAAAAGGCATTTATATGTAGTCCACAAGAGAAAATAATAGTTGAATTTATAAAAACGACCCTGTTCAAAAGTTTACATACACTTGATTCTTAATACTGTGTTGTTGCCTGAATGATCCACAGCTGTGTTTTAATGTAATAGTTGTTCATGAGTCCCTTGTTTGTCCTGAACAGTTAAACTGCCTGCTGTTCTTTAGAAAAAAATCATTTAGGTCCCACAAATTCTTTGGTTTTTCAGCATTTTTGTGTATTTGAACCCTTTCCAACAATGATTGTATGATTTTGAGATCCATCTTTTCACACTGAGGACAACTGAGAGACTCATATGCAACTATTACAGAAGGTTCAAATGCTCACTGATGCTCCGGAAGAAAAAACGATGCATTAAGAACCGGGGGTGAAAACTTTTGAACAGAATGGAAATGTGTACATTTTTCTTATTTTGCCTAAATGTCATATTTTTTTCATTTTTGTACTGCCCTTCAGAAGCTACAGAAGATACTTATATGTTTCCTAGAAGACAAACTAGGTAAAATGTACTCTGATCTTTAAATTCCAAAAGTATTCACCCCTCAGCTCTTAATGCATTGTGTTTCCTTCTGGAGCATCAGTGAGCGTTTGAACCTTCTTTAGTAGTTGCATATGAGTCCCTCAGTTGTCCTCAGTGTGAAAAGATGCATCTCAAAATCATACAGTCATTGTTGGAAAGGGTTCAAATACACAAAAATGCTAAAAAACCGAAGAATTTGTGGGACCTGAAGGAAGAACAGCGGGCAGTTCAACAACTATCAATAAACGAAAAACAACAACAAAATAAAAACACATCTGTGGATCATTCAGGTAACAACACAGTATTTAGATTCAAGTGTATGTAAACTTTTGAACAGGGCCATTTTTTGTATAAATTCAGCTATTATTTTATCTTGTGGACTATATGTAAACATCTTTTATGTGAAATATCTTATTCAGGTCAGCACTAAATAAAACATCTACAAGCTGTATGTAAACATTTGACCTCAACTGTATATAAGGCTTTCAAGTCTCTTGATCAGATGATTGTTTTTAAATGTGAAGGCCATAACCAACCGTCAAAGGGCTAACACCCTTATTTTAAAGTAGTGGCTGATTGACAGATGAGTAGACAGTGCTACCGATTAGCACTCACACTACTAAATTTAGTGTTTTGAGTAATTAGATCACAAAATGCCTTCTACGTTTCCTGAAATGGGCAGTAGCACCAAAATCAAAGAGGTGCTTCAAACAACACTATGATCAGCACTTTCATTTGTGATCCTGTTTTTAGATGGCAGAGATACCTGGCAGGGTTAATGTTTAGGCCGTTTAATGGTTGGCCGTAAAAGTGTCTGTCTCATTCTCAGAGCTTGAATTGTGATTAACATATGTTTGAAGCCAGTGCATTTATCTGTGTTGTCTGGCTGCAGTGGGGAGGTGTGAACGTCTGAGCGCAGGGGTGAGCGTGGTGTGAATGGGCGGGTGGAGGATGATAGGCTTGGGTGAGAGGGGAAAGCAGAGCGAGATAAGTACTCCACCACTCCCTGCCTTTCCTGAGAAGCACAGCGGCTCCCACCCTTCTTAACGCGCGCCAAGCTCTGACGACACAATCATTAATTTTATTCGTCCCTGTTACAAAGGAAGTCTTTCCCTTCTCTTAAAACACAGTCCTTCTGGATAACTTTTATTGACGTTCAGACGTAATAATGTCCTGGGTTTAATTGTACTGGGGATAGCCACTTGTTAAATATACAGCTAAGGTGCTTTCATATTTTCAGTTTGTATAATTAGAGTTGAAATATAAGAATTAGAGGACAAAAGGTCTAATAAATAAGACTTTTAGTATCAAAAACTCTGAAACTATCCTAAACTATTAGTGGGAACATCTGTCTTTCAACATTTGTGTTCAGGATTTGTTTGAATGACGCTCAGTGTGTCTTATGCAACTGGTGGCAAATTTTATGGCTTTGTGATCATGGGGGCACCTTCCGGTGATGTTGTTTAAAAGATGTCATTTCATATCTGTATTTTGTTTATGATTTAAACAGTGTAAGCTAACTTTTGAGTTCATATCAAACAAGTGTTTACACTTATGCTGATTTAACTGATTCTTATATAATAGGTTGGGAGTTGCATCATGTTCTCTTTTACTCCCTTTATTTTGGCCCCCAAACCCTCCCTTGCAGATTCTAAAATTGAGCAAAAAAGCTCAACATTACCAAAGCATTAGTAACATTATATACTTAGAAATATAATAAAATAAGCTTCCTATCAAAATAAAATAAAATAAAATAAAAAATATAAAAAAAAACTTCCAAATAAAAATAAAATAAAATATACATCCAAATAAAATAAAATAAACTTCCTAATAAAATAAAATTGAATAAAAAATATCCAAATAAAGTAAAATAAGCTTCCTATTAAAATAAAATACAAATAAACCAATAAAAAACTTCCAAATAAAATAAATAAATATCGAAGAAAAAAAAATTCCAAATATAATAAAATAAACTCACTAATAAAATAAAATAAAATAATAAAATACTTTAAAAATAAAATACCTTATAAAATAATATATACTTACAAAAAATACAATAAAATCCCAAATAAAATAAAATATAATTACAAATAAAATCCCATATAAAATAAAACAAAACAAGTGTCATATTAAAAAAGAAAAATTAAAAAACTTCCAAATAAAACAAAATATACTTCCAAATAAAAAAAATAAAATTCCAAATAAAATAAAATAAAATAAACTTCCTAATAAAATAAAATTGAATAAAAAACATCCTAATAAAATAAAATAAAATAAAATAAGCTTCCTTTTAAAATAAAATACAAATAAATCAATAAAAACTTCCAAATAAAAAAATATATACTTCCAAATAAAATAAATAAATATCCCAAAAAAATTCCAAATATAATAAAATAAACTTCATAATAAAATAAAATAAAATACTGTCTAATAAAAATACTTCCAAATAAAATAAAATTCCAGATAAAATACAATATAAACTAATAAAATATAATAAATAAAATACTGTCTAATAAATTAAATTAAAATAAAGTATTTCGTAACAAAATAAAACTAAAAATAAAATAAACATCCTAAAAAAGATTATTTCATAAAACAATTAAATACTTACTAATAAAATAAAATAAAATACTTTCTAATAAAATAAAATAAAATAAAATAAAATAAAATAAAATGCTTACTAATAAAATAAAATAAAACAAATAAAATTTCTAATAAAATAGAATAAAATAAAATATACTTACTAATAAAATAAAATACATACTAATAAAATAAACTTCTTAATAAAATAAAATACAAATAAAATACAATAATAATAATAAAATAAAAAAAAATACTAATACAAATTACTTCCTAATAAAATAAATACAATAATAAAATAAACTACAATAAGAAAGAATAAGAAAGAAAGAAAGAAAGAAAGAAAGAAAGAAAAAAATAACTAAAATGTAATTTAATTAAAAATTGGAATCATAGACATAGAATGAAAGTTAATAAAAACCATAGGTTGGGAGTAATAGCAACATAATTTAAAATTCAGCATTCATATCTGTGAGCATAAGAGAGGAGGCGAGGGAGAAAGAACGAACAGAGAAGGAGAGAAATGAAGAATACGTGTGTAAGCGAGTATCTCTCAGTATGTCTGACAGTTCAAAGCCGGTCTGCACTTAAAACAAAACCTCAGTAGAGTTGTGTGAGTATTCAGTTTGAAGGTGCTCTTTTACTGTCCTCCAAATGAGCTCTCATGAACTGTGATTCTTGACAAATGCCATCATTAATTCATCCAGAGACTGATGATGATGGGCCTGGCCTGATCTATAAAGTGTATTTAGCAAAGTGCTGTTCTCTCAACCACATAATGAATATAAAAAACCCCTCTCTGTGGTGCAATTCACAGGTGTGATCTTTGACAGACTGTCCTTGTCATGAGTTTGCATGTGTTTACTTGCTATCTCCTGTGACAGATACAAAATAAAACATTATCAGTGAAATATTATGCAAATAAAACAAACTATAAACACTAATGTTAGAACAGCATTGTTTAGTTTCTTCATATTGTTTTTCAATGTCATAGCCAAAATCAGTGCACACTGTATATATTTTAGAAGTCAGATACTGTGTGGCTCCAGGCTGTATTATCTAGTTTAAAACTTGAATATAAATAGTATAAAGTGTTTGTATAAAGTTTAACTGTGGTCTTTGGATGGGGTCCGTCTGGCTGGAGGCAATAGGGAGGGTGGGAGAGGATGACAGGGCAGTTGCAGTGGACAGGAACTCCACTGTTGTGTTTTGTCTAGAGAGCTTTTGTTAACACAGAGGGTGTGGGTGTCCAGGGCTTCCTGTCATGGTCTTGAGAGGGCTGTACAGGGCCAGTTCAGATAAGACTAAGTCAAACAGAAAGGCGAAGAAAATGGGTGGAAGAATTTAGTGTAGAGCAGTTCATCAATCAAACCTCTCCAAGTGCAATTTGGCTGCAAAATCAGTTTATATTTAAACTCAGCTGGAACAATGTTCAAATTCAGATAGGAGTAACGTGATTATTTTAAACAATAACAGAACAAAATATAACATTATGCAACTTCATGATTATATTTCTATTATGACAACTCTTGTAAGATTTTAGCATAGTAATGGATATGACAATGTTAATGTATTTGGTCTTTGCGAAATAGACATACTGCTGCTGTTCAAATAGCATATATAATAACCCATAGCAGATCAATACAGGTGGAGCTGGGGAGGTGGAGGGTTTTAGAGGAACTGCAAAATGCTCCAGTGAATGCTAACCAACAATTTAAATGTAAAGCAGCAGGCTTACTGGCTGTGTATGCCACATCAACCAATCAGCTTGTGCCAAGTAGTTTAATGCTGTAAATAAAATCAGTTTGCATTAACGACCCATCAGCCTGCGCCATCTAGAGTTTCTTGGCATTTATACACACTGATGATATTAAACATAAAAATCTATAAAAAAATATTTCAATATTATCACAAGTCTTCCCTCATATTTCGACAAAACCCCAACTATGTCTGGCAATTGGATAACGTAATCACAGTAACACAAAATAGAAAAATTTGCAACAACAGTCAATTTGTCATGAAACTGATCTAAAAAAACACTGAAAAACAGAAAGTCTAACTAAAGTTAGTACAAAACACAGATGACCCGTAACAGTAGATGCATTTCCATTACCTTTCAAATTGCACAAATTAAAATTGCGAATTGAAAATATTCCCAATGGAAACACGTATATTTCACAAAAACCCCCATATATCGCAAAAACGTTTTTACACTTAGATGTGGTGGTTTTTCAGCCAATTCGAAAAAAGAATATTTTTCAAAACTGCAATGAAAACAGTTTTTTGCATTTACAGGTCACCTGGTCTACGTAAATGTCACATGATCACCGGAGCAGATCGCAGCCACTCTAGTCAATGCTTGCATTTAAATCAGCCATGCCACGGCACGTTTCAAAAGCGGCACCAGAACCCAGAAGCGGCTCTCTGTGCTGCTTCGCTAAAGATATGCCTATGTCTCCATCGATTAAAAATAGTGGCTAGTGTGGTGGCTGTGATATATGTAAACTTACCATATCTGTTGCCATGACTTATAGTGACAGGAAAAAAATACGTTTTAGTCACATAACATCGGTTATTGGAAACATTATCATTTTCGCAACAGTTTTTTACTGACATTTTTCTATAATGTTTTAAAAAAAACATTTTAGTCTTATTTCGTCAACAAAATTGCATGTTGATATAGTCATAGTTATCATTTTTTATCGTCTCGTCTTCATCTCATCTTAGTCATGGGAAAAAAGCTCATCAACGAACATTTTTCGTCATAGTCTTCGTTAACAAAATTAACACTACTTTGGAATGTGGTGACTGACCAATCAGAATCAAGTATTCCACAGAGTTGGGTAATAATGTACTAGACCTTTAAGAAACACCGCATATGTGGACGCACACGTCTGCTGCGCATTATGGCTTCAACACGGCCACCGGAGCTGATCGCTAAAGATACCCACCTACATCTACTTTACTTAAAGATAATAGCTAGTGCGGTGGCTGCACTATTTTGTAAACTTACCAACATCCGTCACCATGAGCGCAACGTTTAGTCACTTGGTGGAAATGCTGTCATTTCGCAATAGTTTTATTGACATTTATAAAATATCGCAAAATGTTTTGCACAAATCTATAATGGAAACACAGTAACTTTTTAACATTTTGGCAAACTGGTAGCCAATTCATCTGCATTCGTTTAATCTTATTTGTACGTCTTTGTACGATCTGTTTATGCTATGTAGCACAGATGGTCAGGTTTAGTGGTGGACCGTACGATTCACGATATAAAAATTTATAAATAATTGGCACTTCACAAAATAGTTACATTTTCCTGTGAGATCAGATTAGGATGTTGAGTCCTAACATGGGATGTTTAAAAACAATTTTAAATAGTTTTCCTGGAAATTTACTGCTCCTTCCTCTAAAAATTTATATAACCTTTATTTACACCCTTCCATCTCACCCTGTACAGCGAGCTTCTGCCATGTGCCCTGTCATCCTCTTTGTTAAACATTCAGACATTTAAATAAACACCTCAGCACCTCCATCATGAGGCCACTCTGCTTAAGAGCCTTTTAGTGTCTGTGCTCTCCTTGCTCATCTACGCTCCCCGTTCGCGTGCCAAACCTTTTCCAGAACACCCCAATCCCTCTGATCTGCCTGACAACAATCACGTCTGGAAATTATTTAACGTTTCAGTTCCCATGCACATCAGTTATGCTCACACAGCCAGAGGAAACACAGGCCTTACTGCTGCATTTGCGCAGAAAATGCCTTGGGGTTATGCAACTGTTGGCACAGTGCTTCGACAGACCTCTGTGAAAACACACAGTGTGGAGATAACGCTGGGACCTGTGAGAGTTAGGCTGCTGTAGAGCCACAGTAAACAAACTTCTGAAAGCCGTCAGCTTCGATCTGAGGCAGACGGAGCACTGAGTGAATGACAGCTGTCAGGAACAGGGGCGTGTGGAGAGGTGTGTCTGAGAGGAACGGCGGCGTACAGCGGATGTTTACTTGAGGAAACCAACCAGATTATCCTCTCAGCAGGTGAAAGTCTCAGAGCGCTGGCTCATTATCGCTGCTGATGCCATGAGGAAACAAGACGTTGTGAGACTGCAGAAACTCTTTCATTTACACAGTGAAATACTTTTGGACTCCATTTACACCTCTTCTAGGTACTCTGATTTGAGGATTAAATACAGGTGTAAATGGGGTCCAAAACGTTTTTTGTCCAGATGACTCAAACCACAATTGAATTAAGTAAAAAATGTCACACCACATCACATTAGTAGTTCCTGATAATTTACTCATCTCAATATCATTCAAGATGACGTCTTTCTTTCTTCAGTCGAAAATAAATAAAAAAAATTAAGGTTTTTGAGGAAAACATTCCAGGATTTTTCTCCATATAGTGGACTTCAATGGTGGCCAACGAGTTGAAGGTCCAAACTGCATTTTCAGTGCAGCTTTGAAGGGCTCTACACGATCCCAGCCGAGGAATCTATTGCATCTAGCAAAATTATATGTCATTTTCTAAAAAAATAATAATAATAATAATAATATATACAGGTCTTTCTCAAAAAATTAGCATATTGTGATAAAGTTCATTATTTTCTGTAATGTACTGATAAACATTAGACTTTCATATATTTTAGATTCATTACACACATTTGAAAGTAGTTCTAGCCTTTTATTGTTTTAATATTGATGATTTTGGCATACAGCTCATGAAAACCCCAAATTCCTATCTCAAAAAATTAGCATATTTCATCCGACCAATAAAAGAAAAGTGTTTTTAAAACAAAAAAAGTCAACCTTCAAATAATTATGTTCAGTTATGCACTCAATACTTGGTCGGGAATCCTTTTGCAGAAATGACTGCTTCAATGCGGCGTGGCATGGAGGCAATCAGCCTGTGGCACTGCTGAGGTGTTATGGAGGCCCAGGATGCTTCGATAGCGGCCTTAAGCTCATCCAGAGTGTTGGGTCTTGCGTCTCTCAACTTTCTCTTCACAATATCCCACAGATTCTCTATGGGGTTCAGGTCAGGAGAGTTGGCAGGCCAATTGAGCACAGTAATACCATGGTCAGTAAACCATTTACCAGTGGTTTTGGCACTGTGAGCAGGTGCCAGGTCGTGCTGAAAAATGAAATCTTCATCTCCATAAAGCTTTTCAGCAGATGGAAGCATGAAGTGCTCCAAAATCTCCTGATAGCTAGCTGCATTGACCCTGCCCTTGATAAAACACAGTGGTCCAACACCAGCACTGACATGGCACCCCAGAC
This sequence comes from Garra rufa, assembly GCF_049309525.1. NCBI lineage: Eukaryota > Metazoa > Chordata > Actinopteri > Cypriniformes > Cyprinidae > Garra > Garra rufa. Next base: position 5,561,826 of record NC_133377.1, read on the forward strand.
CATCAGGTGCCTGACTGTGGATACTTGAAT